>NW_009600542.1:81084-81368 GCF_000690535.1 Cariama cristata
TATAAATAGATAAGTTGTATATACAATTGGAAATATACAAGACAACTTTCTGAAAAAAATATCAAGCCAAGCAATCTGGCAAACTAATGTCATTCTATACTTTTCAATATTATTTTTTAAAGTTGTTTTCTATGTAGTATTTATCCTTCTAGAACTATTTAAAAGTACTTTTAATGAAACCAATATAGAAAAGACAAAGCTGAAAACATTATACATGAAGAAATGTTATAGACTAGGATTTATATATTAGAATCCCAGATTAGCATGACACTTAGTAACAATCC
>NW_009600542.1:81402-81728 GCF_000690535.1 Cariama cristata
CTACATGGTGTGGTTTTTAGATCTTCTAAGCTACACTTTTTAAATCTTTAAGACAAGCAGCAGTCCTACTCTATTCTCTCCTCAGACCGTAGAAAGGAAGCTTTGCTTTCTATTTGGAGAGATGTGTAGCCTCATCTAAGGTTGAAAAATCAGATTGATTTTAAATTGGCTGCACTCCAGCTTTCTAACCAAACCAAGCTACCAAAATTGTGCCAGTTCTTTGGCTTCTAAAATACAGTTAAGTTTACAGACTCAAGTCATCAATTTGTAAGAACAAGCAGGTATAAGGCCAGTAATTGAGCACAAAAATTGAGAATTCTTTTTTT
>NW_009600542.1:81802-83247 GCF_000690535.1 Cariama cristata
AAATGAAGGCAAATTTGTATTAATTTTCTCATCTCTTCCAAACTATGATGGAGTTAAATGCATTACTAATATTCTAATAATGGTAGTTTACCTAACAAAAATAATGTTTCTCTGTGTAAATGTTGAATTTCTCAAGCTGAATGAATTGAACAGGATGCTAGGGAGATGTGCATTTCAGTGTTAAAATAACCTTTGAATTAAAAAAGTTCTATTAAGTAATGTAGAGAAGTTTCTTTCTACTTTTTTTTCTTTAGCAAGTAAGCTACATTGAAACTACTGCAGATTTGGGTTGAAAAATTCAAATGCTGGACCTTATCAATGAGAGAGTGACAGTTTCCACATGCAGAGCTTAGAAAAGACTCAGCTGAGAAAGGAAGTCTGAGCTCTGTAGGGAGATGTAAGCCAACTTTCATTACTGAGCCCACTGGTAAACAGCCAACAACTAGCTGCAATGAAAGTTCACTAGTAATAAACCAAGACTTAAAAAGTACAATTGGCTGTGGCCCAAAATCTGAGCCAGCTGAAGCTTTTAAAGTTTAGGCATTTTCAGCGGTAATTTGAAAAATAACCCCACTTTACAACTCAGATATAAATTCATGGATACTGTTGATTTTCAGCTCCCTCATGCTTATCTAAATCCCGTGGCAAGTACAGCTTTTTTCCAATAAGGGTTTCCAACTGACATTATAATTTGGGGTTTTCAACTCCATTGGTTAAAAAAATATTACACTGACTTTTATTAAACTTGGCAGCGAGGGTGCACTCCCTAACCTAACACAAACCATGTGCTTGGAGAAAGTGGCTCCTAAATAGAAAACATTTTTTTACAGTTAGTTATAGGCTGGCATTTTAGTAGAATAAAGCTACCTCTAAAAGTTTGACTAGTTGACTTTTTCCATTTGGCTGAAAACTGCCACTTTTCCTAAAGGCAATGAACAACATGAGTCCTGTTGACGCATGTTCATATTACTAAACATGAAAAATTTAAATTCAAGTGCATTTGATATGTAGTTGTTAAATGGTTTCAGAAATCTGGATACAAATAGAAACGGCCATGCAAATGAGGTGGTTAATTGACTATTCAGTCAACTGCTATCTATACGCAAAGTTTAGCACAGGCAATCTACGGGGAAAGAAGTTAAAATTGTCTCATGGGATGTCTAGCTAGGTGACTTATCTGAACCAAAGAGACAACTACAGCTCTTTAGGTGCCATAAAGGCTTAGTCAAGTCTTCAGGAAACATTATAGCCTCATTGGGCTGCTTGTACTCACATTTTGCCTCATTCAGGACCTCTGTTGCTGGAGATTAGACAGAAAGGGTAAGGCAGGGCTCTGTTCAAAGCCACAGACTGGAGAAAACATAACCATTAGCAGTGTATGATCTTGGTGAAACAAATGTATTTTCTCCAACATTAACTATTGTCCTGGTTTGGCTAAAACAGGG
>NW_009600543.1:0-253 GCF_000690535.1 Cariama cristata
ACTTGTTCCCTGCGGCGCGGGGATCGGCGTGCTCCGCGCTAATGCCTAACCCGCCTCCTGGCCTGCGGGATAAACCTTCGGCTAAGCTGCCTGTGCCCTCTCGGCCCTGCTTACGATGCGGAGATTTGGAAGGGGTTCAGCTTGCTTAGAGCTGGGAAGGGTGTGCGCAGCTCGGCCTGTGACAGGATTGCGCAACCACCAGCAACGGGGGACCTGCCTCCCCGGGTGAGGCGGAGGGCAGGGTTATTGAGGT
>NW_009600543.1:342-19716 GCF_000690535.1 Cariama cristata
TTCCCAGGGCGGGTAACAAGTACCATAAAGGGTTGTGTTGCTGTTGGGTTGGGCGGCTTTTGCAGCCTGAGGTGCCTTTGCCTGATGCCAGGCAGCAAAAGCGAAGTATTCTCTCCGTGTTTAGACTCCATTCCCAACTTTTAGTGGACATCACTCTATTGCATGATATTTATACTAAATACCTAGCAATTTAAATTAAACCAGCTTCCTATCAGGAGTGTAGGCAGTTCAAATGTGCAAAGACTGAATAAGCTATGCAGAGGCTTATAGAGCAGCTAGTGATAAGGTGGGTGGGAGTATGTGCACCTAGGTGTAAGAGTTTCATCAGCTCCACTAGGGCATGGGGTTTTATTTTTAACAGAGGCCTCCTGTTAAAAAGCCTGACTGAGGCTTGCTAATTTGTACCAGGACCTGTCTGGCATAACCACTCTTGAGCTGCCCAGACAGCTGGTAGCTGCGGTAGTGAGCTGCCAGTGCTACTCAGAGACAAGGAGAATAGGGTAGGAGACACCACATAATTGGAAGCATGATGAGATGATTACTTTTGGTCCAAACATAGAGTGGAAACTGTTGCTGAATGATGCTGGACTGTAACTTTGCATTCTGCAGGAGTCAGGATGATACATACAGCTGAGTTATATGTGCAGTTTTGTATTTGTGCAAACTAAAAACCACTCGACTTAAGGACCATGCTTTGGATGCTACCTTCCTTGACAACAGTAAAAGCTGCCCATTGTATCTAATTTAGTAGTTGCTGAATGGTTCATCAGTGTGTCTGGCTAGTTTGGTTTTCATTTTAATGGAAGAGTAGGATTCTTTTGATGAATTTAGGAAAAAGTTCATTCTAGGAGGTGTGGAAGATGGCATGCCCTCTACAGTAATCAGAGTTCACATGTAACTTCTTTAAGCTCCCTTAAGAAGAACTTTCAGTGTCTAGTTGCCACATGTGATATCTCTATTTTTGACTTGCCATGTAAACAAGTTAATCATTAATGAAGTTTAGCAAGAGTCTGTCTTGGTATCTCTGATCTACTGTGAGTTGCATGTTTTGATCATTTGAGTTCATCTTGCGTTTTGAAAGTCTTAATAGATGTTTCTTCCAAGTTGGTAATTTCTAGTGTCTCCACCACATTTGCTGTCAAGTCGTCCTTTCAGCTCTTTAAGTTAGGAGCATCTCTTATAAAACTTCCATTTCACTTCAGATTTACAAAACCTTCCTCTGTTTCTCTTTCTGAGGATGTGCGTCCCAATTTGTAAGCTTATTCCTACCCCGTTTGTATGTGCCGTGCACCATTGTGTGGTTCATTGTCCTGATGTCTCAGCAAACTCAGTATCTCTTCCCATGGTTTTGTTTCTTGTCCTCTTCTTCTGTTTTCCCTCATTACCAAGTAGAATAAAAAACATTTCAGAAGTTTGAGGCACCTCTGACCCACAGGTCAGGGTAGGAATTGATCATGTGTTTCAGTTTGGGGACTCTGATCCATGAAGATCGTACAGCATCCATTACCTCTGTAATAATGCTGCTTATGTTTTTATTTTAAAGAGGGCCCATATGGGATTTTTGCTGGAAGAGATGCATCCCGAGGTCTTGCCACTTTCTGCCTGGATAAGGAGGCTCTGAGGGATGACTATGATGACCTCTCTGATCTCAACCCTACACAGCAAGAGACCTTGAGGGACTGGGAGTCACAATTCACTTGTAAGCAATTTTAAACCTATTTACAAAGAAGTTGCTAACTAGTGTGTAATAAGGGAGGCAATGGTTAAAAGACTGTTACTGGCTGGAAGCATCACTCTGGCAACTTACTTTGAGTTAATACCTCATCTTTCTAAGTATTACTAGAATTACTGTTAGTCAAAAGAATTAAGAGAAATGTTGGGTTTTCCTTTGGTGTTCTCCCTCCCTCTGCTCCTTACAGAACAGCAGGAGAGATGGAAGCAATCTGTTATAGGATAAGATCTATAAGACCGCACAAAAATTCAACAGGAACTGGAAATTAAGAGTGTGGTTTTGATACAGTTAAGACCCCATCTATAGAGATGATTAGATTTTAATGCTCTGAAAAATGAAGCTTATGTCCTGTTCAACTTCTCAGAAATAAGAGTAACATTTGAATTAGTACTTCTTGGGTTTTTTTTAGTTTTGAACACTGTTTAAAGTAGGCCTTTTCCCCTTGGAGCTCTTGATAGAACTTTTTTTTTACTCTAAATGAGTTATTCTGCATGGCCTTGCTGGTGGCTTTATCAGATTCACAGACAACTGTATCCAGCTGACCTTCTCCCTGAGAAGGTGATCAGGAGTGGGCAAATACCACCTCTGTGCTTGCAAGCAGCCTGGTCGTTACCGTGCCAGTGATGGCCAGAGTGGCAGAGGAAAAAAGGCAACTTGCACACTTGAGACGTTTGTTCTAAAATTAACAGAAGGAAGTCACTTTCATAGTTGCCTTGTTTTTCTATGCTTAGTATTAAAAGTTTTAAAAAGCAATTACAGCTGTTTTGTGTCGTGTGCCTCAACTTGCTGCTCAAAAAGGAGAACTTCAAACCACAGTTTTATGGAAATTGCTGTGTTGACCTTGCACCAGGGCATTCCCACTGGTATGATTATATTTTTTTTCCTGTTTTATCTCTTGATGAAAAAGAATTCCTCCATATCTCATGAACCCTTTTAGGCAAGTGAACACCAAAGGGATTATTTCTACTCAGATACGACAAAAAATAAATGTATCAGTTTTGTCTTGATGAATTTTTATATATATATATGATGGAAATTGCGTATACAAAAAAGTAGTATAGTGGAAATCAAATGTTTTTTGTTTTTAAATCTAGTATTCAGTATTAAATGTTTACAATCACTAGCTGGAATGGAGCTTTCCTCCACATAATGTCATTAGAACATCTCAGTCCTGACCTAATGTGCCCGTACTATTTTGGCGCTCTCCCTGTCTTAATCAAGACTGTTAATCATGCCACACTGAATGGCTGTTTTATTACGCCAACAAGTATGTCACGGAAACCAGAACTATGCTACCACATACCTGACGTAAACTAGTGTTTAATCTACCTTTTCAAGTGTCAGGCATCAGGACTGACAGTGAACTCCACTCTTTTTATTGCTATGTTTCTAGTAAATTTGGCAATTAGTTGCTTTAAATTCTTACTAATTATAACAACAATGCTAGTCAGAAATACCTGTAGTTGGAGGCATCTTTGGCTTTGCTGAAGTCGACAGATGGGCAACATAGCATATCTCTCAGTTCTTACATGTATGTGATCTTGGCGTTTTTACATGTTGAAAGAGAGAGATAAAGTAAGGCAGAGGCTTAGCTGCATAATCAGTTAACAGATCCATCTTTATCTTTGGGAGAAAGGATCTCTCTTCTGTCCTATTGGATATGTTCAACATACATTACAAAAAACAAAAACCCTTGAATGTTGTGTATGTGTGTGCGTGTGTAATACATAACATAAATATTCAAACAATGCCATTGGTTGAAAAACTAGTTTTGACATTGGCAGGAGAAATAATCTTATCCAGGATTCTCTTTCTTCAGCTGGATGAGTCCCTTGGTTTATATGTGTCTTTACAGTCATTAATCTTTTGGCTTAAGCAATAGGAGAATTATAGTTACATTCACTTTACATGTTTCTTACACTTACTACATTAATAGTAGTTCAAGTAGCCAATTTCGGCTTTTCTCCTTCCCCACAGTGTTTGGAACAAGTCGCTGTTTTGTTATAATATAGGCATTTTGTTAATTCAGGAAACAGAGGAGTTAAAAAAGGTACATCTTCAGGGTAGAATAATGACTTGGATTCTTTTTTCCCCCCCCAGTTAAGTATCACCATGTTGGTAAGCTGCTGAAGGAAGGGGAGGAACCCACTGTGTACTCTGATGAAGAAGAAAAAGATGCCCAGGATGCAAAGAAAGACTAGAGAGTGCAGTGAGGAACAATGTATTTTTGAATCGCAAAGGATCATTTGTAACATTCCACTTGTTTTGCAAGTTGCAACAGCAGCAATGCTTACAAAAGGTCCAGAATTAAGTGAATTGTTTCTTTTCAAAGGTTTCCTTTTCAAATTCAGTGGTAAACTACTAAAGGTCTAAGGTCTGTCTTTCTTTCAACCTCCATGATCTGAAGTAGGCACGAAAAATGTCTGTGCAAAAGTAAACTGCAATTTTGGCAATAAAGGACTATTACTGTTTTTCTTCTATCACCATTTAGTGCAGAGTAGGTTGAAATCCAGTTTTTCATTAACAACCTAGCACTGTGGACACAAGCACAAGAGTAACTTCACATATGCAACGCAGATTCCACTAAATCTTGTTTTGTGTTAGCTTCTGCAGGATCTGGGCCTTGGGTTGTAATTCCTTTAGAAAAGGGACTATATTTTATTTGTCCATGAAACATCATACTCATTTGTGGTGCAATGTAATTCAATATTATGTAAGATAATCTGGCTTTTAAGGAGTTAGATAGCGGTTTACAGATGAAAAAAGGTAAGAGTTTTTGAGAGGTTAAATCACTTCTAGATACTTACAATATTAATAAGGACTGATGAATACGCGATGTATTCAGTCATGCATAATTATGCATGGATTAATATTCTTTGTTCACTTTTAAAGCACATCTGAAGCATTACAAAGGTTTAGATACTGAGTGTAACTAAGCGTCCCTAAAAACCAGGTACACCACGAAGTGTGACTTGACTGGACTACTATTCATTCACTCTTCCTCTTAGTAAAACTCTTCTGCAAATTTTAATGAAATTACATTAAACGGGGGAGATCAGCTGCTCTCGATTCCTAGGCCTAAAAAAGAAGACTTGCTGGTATGGCATGAGTAATAAGTGCTCTTGTACATGCAGGTTTAACTAGCAGAAAAATGTTCCTAGTCAATGTAACTTACACAAGCATCCTGTACAAAATAAAAAAAAAAAAACATGGTGTAAGCTGTTTGTGTTGAGGCCTTTGTTGCATCGGAACGTTGCCATTAAAAGAAATGGCACAAACTCATGCATAACCAGCAATGCTCTACCTGGGGGACCAGAGATTTGAATTGCTTTTTACTTATTTGCTCTCTTAGCTCACATCTATGCTTAATCACTAGGTTTGTTCTCTGTAACCTAGTCTCCTACCAGAGGGGGCTGAGTAAATGGATTTGACCACAAGGAAAAATGTAAATGTGCTCCTTCATCATGCAAAATACTTCTACAAAACTTTCTCGGAAATTCCAAGGAATCAATGATGAACTGAGTCCTGAGTGGGAAGGTGTAAACTAGGCAAAATTGTTTGGAAGTAGAGGGCATTGCACAACAGCAGTTTTCATTGACAAGTTGACACAACATGGTAAAGTGCCTGAGACCATCTGTGGCGAGAACAAGTGACTTTCCCTCAGTCCTAACACTGTCATGGCATTTTCTTTTGGTTACACTGGGCCTTCAAATGAAGAGTGCAGTTGTTTGAGCCAGACAGCTTGTCTAAAGTGGTACTGTATCAACTACCTAATGAAGGTCTAGAGACAAATGTAAATCTTGTCATGACCTTTGTGTTGCTATTTTATTTTTAGAGACATTTATACTCTTTGCAAACTACTACTAATGGTTTACCTCAAATCAGAAATGTGCTTTAATTTGTTTAAGGCAGAAAATAAAATACTCTTGCATAACGGTGGTGTTTCTTTTTATTTACTGCAACTAAACGTGATATTTAATCCTCCCCCGCTGTTTCAAGTTTTATATTGTCTTTCTCCATTGTTTTACATTATCCAACACATCGATTGAGTATATGTTCTAACTGAATGCCTATAAATTAGGTTCTGTAGTATAACTTTAACAGAATATTAAATATAGAACACATTCATGTTGTATAATATGCTTTGCTGTTGCAAAAACGGAGTTAGGCATAAAAAGGCCCAAGTAATTGTTAACACTGAGCAAAAGCTGGAGCTTTGGAAGGCTGTTGTGTAACAGAACTAGGCTAGGCTGTAACTTACCCTTCAGTGGACCCAACCATCTGACTGTTAAGTTAGCCCATAACATATCCTGAGGAATTGAACACTATTTTAAGTAGTAATCTGTACATTATGACATGATGCATCACAAAGAACAATAATAATAATGAAAACTACACAGAAAACTGGCAGTAACACAAGACAAAGCTTAATGTTAAGCATCTGTGTCTCTTGGGAAGGAAGTATTACACTTTGGTAAGACCACTACTTTTTCAGAGAAAACAAAGAGAATTTATTGCAAAGGGGAAGCGAGTCACAAAAGAGTCACAGATTTTATTTTCTTCTAAAGGGCTGGAGAAAATGGATGGGTTTTGGCTGTTTTTTTACTCTGTTCATAGCAACTTGATCCCTTCAGCAGTGACTGGCCACAATGACTAAGCAAAAAGAGCTGTGCCAGGTAGCTTATCAGCCTGTTCATTAACCAAGTAGGACACAATGACTGACCAAGAGCAGAGACTGTCAGCAATCTCCCTCAGCTGAAGTATCCAAGCACTCATTACTGGTGTGTGTCACGAAGGTGTACTTGAGGAGCTCTACAACAGATCAAAACAATTGAGTAGCATCTCATTTCCAACCAGTTCTGTCATACTGCCAACTGCTTTGTAAAATTCAGATATCCTTTTATCTGGACTCTACCTGCTCTTAATAATTTTTTTTAGCTCTTACTTCACGTTGTTTCAGTTAAACAAAAAAAAGTTCAGCAATGAAGGCTTATGTCAAGAGTTATGTAAGGGGTTTTACAAAAGGTGAGGTGTTTCTATGCATTGCCTGGAATCCATGGATTAAGAAGAGCTTTGTATCATAATTGCTGTGTTCTTGTATTTCAAGCAGATGGACTGATATAATAATGGGCATTGTGTATTTCTGCTTTAAAAACAGCCCGTGGGATTTTGACTTCAGCGTACAGCAGGAGGTACAACCAACAGGCCATCTATTTCTGATAACAAAGCTTTGTTCAGACAGCTTCCCTGAGAAGACTTCTGTTCTCGCAGGCTCTCTTAGGAGGCTTTTTCATTATTTCTGTACAGAAAATCAGATTTGATGGCAAGATCTGCAGTCTCGGGGACCTATTCCACACATGTCAGAGTAAACGGTGTTTCCATAAAAAAAACTCAACAAACCTCTTGAAACGCCAGCTGAGTACAACAGCACACACCAGGCTCAAACTGAAAGGTGTGAAATGATGCCAGCAATGTTACACATTTCCGTTGCTGAACTATTATAAATGCTGCTTTTAACGTTCCTTTTCACCTATTAAATGTTGTAATTGTCTAAACATTCTGCACCTTTCATACTTGAGATGTGACATTTATTCCTGTAACTACTGAAATTTAATCTACAAAGCTATGTATTTTAAAAGTTTTAAAGCAAACTGTTACATGTATTTTTAAAGATTAGCCTTCAGGATAATAGACAAAATTATACTGAACAGTCCAGCATATGAAAGGATGGGGCTCAAATTAAGTGTGTCGATAGGAAAAATAAGGAATTCATACTAAAACACCTGAAAAGAAGTTCTAAATAATGCCACCTGTAAACAAATAGGAAACACAAAAGTTCTGTTTCAGTATGAAGATTACAATGGGGTCTCACATTTTAAAGCGCACACATATTTTATTCACTAACAATGTTTTACATTAAATGAGGACTTGGAGTAGAGGATTTGCTTTATCAGTCTCAATCAATGTAGGTGAACGCCAGAAGGAATTACAGAACTGGTGTATTTATTTGTTATTGAATATTCTGACAAACATGTTGATAAAACACTGGAAATTTACACTGAAGGAAATCTTTAGTTCCTGCTCCCTCAGATTAACAAAAAGAAATACTTCCTTACCTGTAATAGAAAGGCCTGTCTCACAGGCAATGGGTACTCACGGACACAGAACTGTCTATAGATTGACAGAGGGGGAAGTTTTGTCATCTTTAATCCGCAAATATTGCATAGAGAAGAAACACCCTTGGTATGTCACGTCAGTGCAACTGAAACATTTTACACAGTCAACAAATACAATAGTTGATCTTCATAATAACTGTATAAAATACTAAAAAGGAGGCTTAAGGGGGGCATAAATGTTCTCCAAAATAGTCAGAAATAATTTCTGCTGAGAAAATAAGATCTTTTTAGATAAAAGTAATAGATTAACAGTACTTTGAGTAGCAACCATTTGTCATTCACGACCCTGAAAAGGCACTCAATATCTGAACACGTGAACAGAGAAGACTGATAAAACCCGGCTTAGAAGCCTGTAGGAACTGCCAGTATTGAACACTGGGGGGAAAACCTATCTACCATGAACAATTACAATTTTTTTTTAATTACTATTTATTAGAGCAGAAGTTACAAACATGGGTAAGATTCTATGTAATGAAGGCAACATTATCACATTAACTTAGCAAACTGACATGTAATAAATAAAGCGTACTAAAATGAAAGCTGAAATAATCAGTGTATTGAACTTAGAACTGGTCCTCTATATCTTGCTGAGGGACTTTGTCCAAAAGCAATTGTAGCTGTCGTCTTAATATAGCCAGCTGAATAAATATGGATATAACTCAAGCTCCTAGACTGTGTTTTCACATTTTTACCTACATGCAGCACAAGTCTGACAACATTTCACAATTCCTCTGGAAATTATTTGTAAGCAAACTCATAGTAAATAGCTATGTCACTACACGTGCCTTCAAAATGTTGTGAACAAATTTTCAACCTGCATATATATGGGGACTGTCAGCATGCTGACAAGCATTGCCCTTTCACTAGCCAACATTCAGAGCTTTGCTTACACAATCAGATTCCTGGAAGCACCACATCCAGCGCAAGTTCAGTGTAATCCTTCCTCCCAAAGACCAGCAAAGTTTTCAGAAACATCTCTAGAATTGTGAATAGAAAACAAGCATTTTTCCAGTGCAGGTTTTACAGAAGATGGGATTTTTTTTCATATTTGGAAATCTATCACTTCTCACAACTGAGTACAAACATCCCCCATACCTTCCAGTCCCATCATTTTAACAATGTGATTGAGGAGGCACTTCATATGCTTGCTCTATGATTTACATAGCTATGGGTTTTTTTCCAATGACTCATTATTACTAAATACTGTAACTTCGATATTTACATGGCTCCCTACATTTAATCAGAGTGTAACACTCCCAAGATCTCAATCTGTATCCTTTCAAATTCTTAGCAACTGGTCCATGAAAGTTTGTCTGGCCCTGTGGAAAGTTTTGATCCTCTGTTATCCAAAAGACAAACACAGATTCTGGTTTTGTGTCTCACTACACCGGTTAGATACTCTAATCAAAGGAATTACCTAAGCAAAAAGAAAGAAACCAGTATTTCATATATCTTTTAATGGTCAGAGGCCTTTCCCCTCCCTCTTCTACATAAAAACTTAAGAGCTATTACATAGTAGCTGTTCAGCATCCTCTTCTGGGCTCTGCTCCACAGAAAGTATCTGAGCAGGAGTTTGTCTGAATTACTTCAAGAGGAAATAGAGGGCATCCTCTGACATCTGCATCCATCTCTCTTCTCAACATTAACTTCCTCTCATCTCCTGTAGATAAGTATATGAAAAAGTTACTTGAAATGAGTTTGTCAGGCAGTGGGGAAGGAAAGGGCATGCGGAGGTAGTTGTAAGGTATCCAACAAACTGAAAGCATAGTAAATTGTGAAAGGGCTGTAACTAACAATAGCCAAAAACATAGCAATCCTGTACGGAGATCAGATGACTACCTATATATAAATTCACTAACTTCAGACAGTACTTCGCACCCAGATGTACCACATACTGAGTTGCCTAACAACGCTTTAGTTGTCTAAAGCACGCTGAGTTGTTAGCATGTATGTTGTTATTAACAGAATAACCACCTGCTAATGCCCACACAGGTATTTTGCTATCCAATTAAACAGACAAATACTACTCTTCAACTGCAGCTGCATGTAGTGTTTCTGAGCTGAACTGAACAAACCTTTAACCACAGAGAAGTTGTGCTCTTTTTTATGCCATGTTTATACTTTCTAAAACTCTTTTAAAAACCACTTACCATTCATCATTGTAAGAACTGTGGCAACTAACCTCACCTGCCAGAGACCTCTCAAATTCAGCCACCTTAGTTCTGGTGTCCCTCTTTCTCACCTGTCCTCTGGAGGGTCTCCTGAAGCAGTGAGCCATCACGAGGGGTAACATCTGGTGCTGTCATGGTGGTGTGAAGTGTCTTGAATTTCACTTTTTTGTGGAACATTTTCTTACATTTTCTTTGTATCTTTCTGAGCGACTCCAGCTGCATGCAACTGTCTGTCTCTGAAAAGCCACATTCATCAGATAAAAGACTAGAAGAAAGCTTTTTTCGCCTTTTCTTCATTTTGCAAGTATTTCTCTCCTCTTCCGTGGATTGTCTCTCACTTTTCTTTCCTTCATATCTTAATTTACTACTAGACCTCTTGCACGATTTTTTAAGTTTATGTTCACACTGCCTTGCCAAGCCCTCATGGGCAGAATTAGAACAGAAGTTACATTTGCCTCTTTCCTTCTCTTGACCTTCCAGAGTTACATTTTTAAGGTAAACCAGCAATTTTCTTTCCCCAGCTCTTGCAGGCAAGCACCCTTTATTACAATCACCGGAAATTTCTTCACACCTTCTTTCTGTTCTCTTCACTGAGCCACTACATGCCTCTCTAAAGTACTCAGAATCACTGATCTCTTGAAACAAATCCTTTAATCTGCAAGCAGATCTACATGTTTTGTATGGTACAGTACCTTCATCGCTACCATCTTCTTGTCTGAATTCCTTATCATGAATAACAGCAGTACAACCCAAAGAATGATTCAGTCCAGCATGTGGTAAGTTATCAACAGTGAGTGAGTCATTCCTCTGCAATTGCAACTTTTTTGCAAGCCTACCCCCATAGGCCTTGTTTTCTAACACTGTGCCTGTTGACTCAAGTTCCCCAACAGTGATCACCAGTCTATAATTATCATCGCTACTACAATGTCTCTTGTTCAGGTTTTGTACAGGACTCACTTCTCCGCAGTTTTGAGCAAGTTTGTTACTGAAGCTGATGTCAAAACCACTACCATCATCAGACACCACTCTCTTCCACCAGGACTTGTTCACAGTGTTTTTTGGCTCTAAGCAAACACGTGCATAGCATGGTGTCTGATAGTAGTTTAGTAGATAATGGATGAATTCATCAGTCTCATAAACCTTTTGCTTTTTGCAACTATCTTCATCAGACACCGTCCGCGTGTGAGCTACATTCAGTGTTGGGTAGTCCCTTCCATCGAGAGGTTCGATGACCCTGCAGTCTTGTGTAACTGTAATCAGTAAAGATCCACAGCCAAAGGAGTTGTACGCCCCTCTGCCAGGCAGTCCGTCAGAACTCAGGGCTGTAGAGGGATCACTTAAATTTGTCCTGACTATATGACAAGTAGATGCATGGAAGTTACTTACATTTCCTTCCTCACTACCTAAGCTGCTACCTTTTGGAGTTAACAGGCACTTAAACTCTTCCTTACGTTTCAACTCTTTGTGCGTATGATAATGGGAGTTAATCAGTTCCTGACGTATGTCTTTTAATGCTGTTTCAGAAAAGGAATCGTCCTTCCTTAGGCCCAATGAAGGATCCACTTTTTGACTTGCCAACTGTGCAAAATCCTTCAAATAAAAAAAATCAGGAAAATTATTATGTACATTCATTGAACACTACAAAGGAGTGCTAAACTGCAAACTCATAAGCAAGCAGTCCCACAGTCAGAAGAATGACACAGGTGAGGGATAAGTTTGGCTTGGTTCAGAGCTCGATCGTACAATCTCACTATTACTAAGTTAGAACTACAGATACTTCATCATCTCAGAAAGCTGCATCCTCAACTAAATAAGAAAGTGGTCCTTTCAACCAATTCATCTGTCTCACTCCAACTGCATTAAAAAAAATGTCTTCTTTGTTTGATCACAGCATTACAACAACTAGTATTGCAGGCAACAGTAAAACCACTAAACTTTTATAGATTGAATATTTTCTTTAGAATAAATTGCTTTGTTATACATTGTTTTAAATGGGTCCAAATACAACCAATCTAAAGCTTTCCAAGTGGTAAAACCAAGAAACTAGAAGTTTGTTTAACACATCACCTTCATAACTAAGGTGGCCAATGTCAGATGTTATGGGGCTCTAAAAGTCATGCAGAATGGCAAGGGTAGCCTCTGACTTCAACTCTTAGTAAATTCTAGTCCTCTAGAAATCTTTAACATTAAGGATTGAGGAAAACATGCACTTGTTAAAAGCTGCAAGCAAATTTTTACTTAGCAAATAGTGAAGACAAAGCCATGTTAGCATCCCTGAGAAATTAAACCCCCTGTTTTCATTTAAAACTTTTTTTTTTAGCTGAAAGCACTAAAATAAACCTCCAAACTTTAATCTCTGTGCAAGACACTCAAATTTTTTTATCACTCCTCTGCTGACTTTCTGAAGACATTAGCTGAATCAAACTGAAATAAAACTAATAGCTTAGTGTTGGCCACAAAAGAGAAGCTACTAGAAATGCAACTGGCACAATCCGTGTCAATTTAATTCTGTCACTTGCATACCTGAGACCAAAACAAGCAGAGATACCATCATCTGCATCCCCACCCCAAAACTCCTTGTTTGAAATGCTGGATCAAGTCTAATACTAGAGCTGATATAGCCCTTCCAGCCCTATTTTTACTGAGTAATGACAAGGCCTCAAACATGCATCAAAGGCAAAGTTTCTGGGTGGAAATGCACTACCTTTGTTCTCAGAGCAAGACTGAGAACAGATTGTCACAAGACTTAGACCTCAGGCCTTCTCAGTGTTCGGTCAGTCCCAAGGCATTCGTCTCAATAGCATCAAGACATCAAATGCCCAGTGAATTATTCAAGCTCCAATAAATATCCTTCAACATTTAAAATATGTTTTAAAATAGTCTTACTTTCACACGGTCTAACAGCACTGTAAGCAGTCTGACAGACTCCACTCTTCTCTGAGCTAGGAGGGATTTCCTTTCTTCCCATTCAGGCATATTCTCTGGCCACTGCTGTTCTTCAGCTGGTACCTTCTGCTGCTTTGGGGGATGTTTCTCATCTCCATCTATCTGCCTCTCTTCTCTCCTCTTGAGCTTAGCTTTCTTTTTTCTCTCTTGAACTTCTTTTCATCACCACGTCTTTTTCTAGGTAATTATCAATATGGGACAATTTAGATGACACTTGTTTTACATTTTGAGTCCTGGGGAATTGGATGCAAATCTTTGAAGTGCTAATAATAAGCAACCAGTCGCCAAGAATCCACGTGGCTAACAAGAAATCTTGTTTGTTAGAATAACATTTTTAAAAAAGTGGCACATAGATGACATGCATCCAAGTGATGTACATGTTTAGAAGGATCTTTCTCTCTTCAAATGGTTTGTATTCTAGGGTTTTCTTTATCAGTACTGCCAAGACAACAGTCACATCATCTTTTGTCTCCAAGGACACAGAGACTAATCATTTGGATTTAATTCTTAAGTTAACAAATGTCCCCTACAGATTAGCAAGAAGATCCCATTTAAAAGATATTGCAAGACTAATACAGATGTTTTTGTTATTGGTGAGCATTGGTTACACAGAGTCAAGGCCTTTTCTGCCTCTCACCCCAACCATCAGTGAGGAGCTTGGGGGTGCACAAGAAGTTGGGAGGGGACACAGCCAGGACAGCTGGCCCCAACTGACCCAAGGGATATTCCATACCATATGACGTCATGCTCAGCAACATAAAGCTGGGGACATTCGGAAGGATGGCGTTTGTCTTCCCAAGTAACCGTTACACATGATGGAGCCCTGCTTTCCTGGAGATGGCTGAACACCTGCCTGCTGATGGGAAGTGGGGAATTAACTCTTTGTTTCCTTTGCTTGCGTGCACAGCTTTTGCTTTACCTATTAAACTGTCTTTATCTTAACACACGAGTTTGCTCACTTTTATCCTTCCGATTCTCTTCCCCATCCCACGAGGGGGGAGTGAGCAAGCGGCTGCGTGGGGCTTAGTTGCCAGCTGGGGTTAAACCATGACAAGCTGTCACTACTTTTTGGAAGCCTTGTCCTGTAGAAAGCAGATCTACTAAACAATCAACATAACACGTCACAGAAAACTCCCAAAAATTCAAGGAACAAAGTGTTCACACAAATAAGTGTTTAAAAATATCTTTTTAAATTTTTTTTTAATAAGAAGTTATTAACAATGGAAGCATAGCAATGTTTTCAGAGACCTAGCATTAGAGTCACTATACTCAGCATTCTGAGTGTTGGGTTTTTTTAAGAAATGAAGGTGTGTAACACGATTAATTACTAGTGACAGTTTAGGATGACATCCAAACATATTATCTACAGAATTAAAACTTCAATATACTACTATTACTCATATAGAAAATTTAAGAACACTGCCCTAAAGATAACAACAATGAAAAAATAACAGGCAAAAAGGGGTAGAGGGAAAAACAGTTAAGTGTTCATCCCTAGCTTTGGGCCTTCCAGTTAACTGGGAGGCACCTAGAAATGTATATCACATTAATTTTACTTCAGGGCATAAAGATATTAATTTGTGATGTTGCAGCATAGAGCAATCCAAAAAGCCTACATGCAGAATCTTAAGCAATCAAGCCTCACAGCAATTTGAGAGCAACAGCTGTCTGATTTCACCCCAGGCCCACAAAATCCTAGAATAATCCAATCTGAAAGGGACCTCAGGATGTCTCTAGTCCAACCTTTCTCATAACCCAGACCCCTCCAACTGACACCTTACAGAATTATCATAATGCTTTTCTTTCCAACAGTAACACACAAATTAAAAACTACATAGCACTGATTCAAGTTCTCCAACCCCTGTTTCCTCAAAGCCTGGATTTTTACAGTAGCCACTCTTCCTCGATTTTACTTGGTACGAGACAGAGTAACAAATCTCCAGAAAATGGGACATTCTCTAAAAATACACTCTCACCTTTCAACCCCCTCTCTTTTTTTCCCCCTTTTTCGAACGTGCTCCTGTTCTTGCAGCTTTAGTCTTTCCAGGCTTCTCTTTCTTATGGCTCCTTCACTAAAATGTGTGGTTGTATCAAAAGTCACCTGTCACAGAAGAAGCAGAATCAGACTTAGCAGTCCAGTTTGCCGTGTAGTTATACAAACACAGACAACCTGCTGAGTAAATGGGAGACCCGAGGTGACTACCAAATACTATTCATAAGAATGTCTCTCTCTACCCCTGGCATAATATCTCTTCTGAAGTTCACACTGGCTTGTCAATCAAGCTCAAACACCCCACTTCCAAATGTGTCCTCTTGCTGTCATATCAAGGGCTCACAATCTGACATCATACCTTTGGCCAAACCCATTCCTGGCATGTTCTTCAGGGGACTCAAAGTTCAGTACATTCAGCAGAGCATTCCTAGCTGCAGGATTCATGCAGTTCTGCCAAAACTAGAGTTCACTGACTCTTAGAGCAACAACTTTTGGATCAAGTGCTTTCTTGCTTAAAAATTGATGAAATCTGTTGATGTGTGCTGCATTTAAGCAGCTTCAAATGCTCAGATGTGAGCACATTAAAAGAAAATACTCAAGCAAACTGCGTCAAGGTAAAATAAGTAATATGAAATGTTATTTCCAGCATAGAGGTGTATTTTAGGGTCACAGTTTAGAAATTATCTGCTGGGAAAAAATACCAACACCGAGTACACCCAAATAAGTACTTACAAGGGTAAGCTATTAGGCTGCTGAAATTAAGTTTACAAATTACAAGTTTTCTTTTATAATGCTACACTAAGCACAGTACTTAAATGGATTCATCCCTCAACATCCTTAAGGGAGAGGGAGAACCATTTACTAGCCAAGAACCACCTAAATTAGGGCAGCTGCTGCAGCTACTTCATGCTTAACAATAAGAAACCAAGTATCGTTCAAAGAGTCTTGCCAGCTCCTAAGCTCTTCTCCCACTTTCAGTGCCAACCACACTGAAAATATTTACAACTTTTACCTTACCCACACCAATTTTTCAGGAAATCAAAACAGTAAAATGCCATTTTTTGATTAAAGGACTTAAGTTCAGATACAGGAACTTCATATATCAGTATCTCTATACCCAGTACAAACAGGATAATCATAAGCATGTGAAGGGAAAAAAGCTTAAGTATCCAAAAAGTTTAGAGAGAGGTTCCAGTGGTTAGCAAGGACTTATCAGGCAGGCCTAACTTCAAGGAAAAAAAGAGCAGAAGTTGGCAAGCTGCCATCTGTGTCAGTTTCTTCCACAAAATCTCAGCAGCTAGTAAAATAAAGGTTAGTACAGTTTAATGTTGTCCATATGCTATACTTTTCTTTCTTTTTAGCCACCATTTTCACGTAAATACAGACTAAATCAAAGGAAAAGGAAAATAAAGATACATATACAGAGAACTGCAGGAGTGCCACATAAAAACTTCCACTGAAGCAACATGGAAAAAAAGTGAGTAAGATGATTGCCACAGGTTAAAAAACTATACTGGCACTACTTGAAAAAATGCCTGTTTGCCTTCGATACAGGAATCTACAGAGGAAGACAAGTGCAGCGCAAGAAGCTGTCTGGTAAAGAGGGTGACTATACTTTTTTCAGGATGAAGAAAAAAACCCATATGTACTGAAGGAAAAGCTAGTGTAATTAAAAAAAAAAAACAAAACAAAAAGCAGTAATCTTTGGAAGCAGCAGCTACAGCACAGACTGCAGCACTAAATCATTCCTGTTAAGGAACTGCTGCCAAATGCACTCAGAATTAACCACAACCTTGTCAGGCAAGGCTGAATATCTCCCAATTAATCTCTGAATACAGCCATGTATATATAGAGACATGCCTTCAGTATCTCATATAAGCAAAGCAGATACAACCGAAGTACGTACTACAAAACTGAAAAGAAGTCGTAGTCTCTAGAATCCTTTCTGCCCAGCATGCATTAAGATAAAGAGCTTCCTAAAGCTATCTATAATGTTAGTATCAACTACACTTTTTCCATCCACTAAGATTTGAGGTGCAGCAGGTTAAAACACCCAGGATGCTGCTGTTGAAACCTGTAGAGACATGAAAGTCAAGCCTGAAGAAGAGTTAGTGTACCCAAAAGCTTGTTCAGTTTTGCAAGTACATCTTCTATAAAACCAACTGATATTATCCTGTTCTTGCAAATCTTTCTTCACTTACATCCTTACACCACCATAGCTGCAACCATATTCCTACTACTGCAATAACTCACCTAAAAGTAAACCCAAAAGTCTCTTCATAGAGCTGAGTAAGCTATATTGGTTTGCCAGTGCAGACCACTACCCTTGCTCGTCCCCACTCTTCTTCATAGGCAGGAGCTCTTCATGCATCAGAATTTATTTCTCATCATGTAGCTGTGTACAAAGTACAGAATTATGTACTGACTGATCCACTGGCTTGCTGCTCAGCAGCATGGTCTTTTGGAAGCAACCCTGACATACTAATAAGCTGTTATCTTAACTTTAGGTTTTAACTGTCCCAACTGATAAACCACAAGGAATCTGACATTCAACTCCTTTACCAAATCATTATTTCCTTTTAGCCATTCTGACGTGATTATAACATCAGGACACATTTGCCCTTGCACTGGGGTTTACTACAATAACTGTAGGCTGAACTGTCTTTTCCTACCTGCATGCCTTTCTTCTGTGATGACATGTTCTGATAACCCTGACATATACTTAAAATTAAAAAAAAAGGTATTACTTAAATGTATAAAAAGGAACCAAGATACTGACCTGGGACTCTACAGATCTGTGATCAATTCCCAGCTCTGCTGAGGAATTCCTGTGAAACCCAGCAACTTCCTATGTCTCAGGGGCCTAAAATAATACAGTATGTTAGAATAGATTCAAGCTGATCAGGACCACAATAGGCCATTGGATCACTTACTCTGGCCTGTGCTAACCATATTTGGCTGAAGCATCTCTTCCAGGAAGGCACTCCACTCTGGTTTGAAAACACAACAGTAATAAAACCTGCCACTTCCTATGGGCAGTTTGTTCCACTCCTCACTCATTTGCCATTTGAAATGGAAGCCACTTCCAGATACTGATTTTTCGTAAGCCTTCCTCTACTAGCTTCACATCCTTTTAGCATCTACATGGTTTTGTGCTGGTTTTTTTTTTTTTCCCCTCTTACACGCTATAATCGAGCTGCCACTCAGTCATCTGTCTTATATAAAATACATAGCTTAGCTCTTTGAGAGCTCTCTTAGTCCCTCATTGTGAGGCACTTTCTCCAGCCACCGAGTAATTCTTGTTGCAATATTCTCATGCTCTCCAATATAAAACATATGAATCCCAAACCTGCACACAGTATTAATTTGGTCAGTGCTATACACAGCAAATTAACTCCTTTAAGCCTGTTTTCTATCACCACTCCAACATACTCCCCACAACACCCCAATGGAAACCTAAGCTGCTACTAATGTAGTACAATAACCTTTTCATAGCCTTAAAGAAAACCATGAGGATAAATCAGTAACTCTGAAATTATTTTTCTGAATATCTGCACTATCCTTTTTACACTGACTAAATTATCTTAAAACACCCTGAAACATGTCACCCAAGTTCATACTTGTAAAACAAAATCAGACTTCAGGGAAACACTAACAGCCTAGCAATATCTAACCTCAAACACCCATATAGTCCAGGAGCAAAATGCAAGTAGTGAGAATAACTTGATCCAAAGGCGCCCCTCACATTTGCTCACAGTACCACTAGCTCAAACAGCTCTTACCATCCCCAGTTTCTCAGCTGGTCACTCATGCCAGGCCCTGGGCCATCACAACTGTTTCTGAGACCATGCCATCAACTGGGTCAGGAAAGAGAGCTAGCTTGGAGAAAAAAAAAAAGAAAAAAAAAAAAAGAGTATTTTGCCAGGATACTTTTCAGACAGCTGGCTTCCCTGCCCTTGTGGACAGCGCAGCCTCCGAGCAGTTCCACCAGCAGGGCCAAAGGAGAGCTTGAGGCAGAGGAAATACCTTAATTCCACAGAGGTGGGTATGCAAGAGCACCTACAAGCAAACAGCAATGTGGTAAGCATATGTATTGATCCATGGCAGCAGAAAGAGTTTATCAGGCAAGGAAAAGCATTTACCAGAAAGAGTCACTCGGACAAGTTTAAACAGAGGTTTAAACAGATCTGCAATAGATGAGACTAGTTTATTCAGCTTGCTCTGCCAAAATTACATTAAAAGGAAAGATGATCAGAAGTGCTGCTGCTCACACAACTATCGCAATAGATGCTCCTAGCATCTCTACTTCATGCTGCGTGTTTTGAGGTGGGGATAAAGAAAACCACAAGCCAAGCC
>NW_009600544.1:0-1588 GCF_000690535.1 Cariama cristata
GTTCATTTATGTCATGCAATAGATCTTGCAGATGTTGCCAAATTGCCAGATTTTCAAAGGAAGAAATCTAAAGCTTTATCGAATGCAAAGAAGTCTATGTGATATCTATGTTTTATAAGATAACAAAACCAGTATTGCACCCCATATGCTTCCCACCTCTTTTTTTATTAGAAGACTATATAATTTGTAAGAATTTCATTTCCTTGTCGATTTGGAGGAATAATAATAACAATAGTAATAGTAAAAAAAAAAAATCCCTCCTCCCCTAGTGAATTAATATAAATGGAAATAACAGAAACTCCAGTTTGGAATGACATGATTTATGTATGCGATTCTTTAATATCCAGTCAATTTGAATAGTGATGTTTTTATATCCACAGTCAGTTGAAGATGCCAATAACAGCGGTATGAACTTATTGGACCAGTCTGTCATTAAAAAAGGTATGGATTATTCCAACAAGCTAGACAAACTTTTACTGTGTAGCAATATCTTCATGATATATTTTTTACTTTGGGGCAATTAATTTCTCCGGGAAGCAGGCATACATGGCAGCAAGAGGAATAGTTGATTGGATCGGCAGATAGAGTGAAGGCAAAAGGAGAGATATGGGAAAGGAAAAGTTTCTATCCCCGCCTCCCCCCGTCCTTCAAAGGGTTTAATTACAGAAATGCTCTCTAATGGGGCACCCCCTGCTCCAATGCGATTTCCACGGGCCCTCTCCTCTTTTCCCCCCGATAGTCCTCGATGGGGACCCCTTGGCTTCTAATGGGGGAAGGGGGTTGATTCCCTTTGGGGCTTAAAAGCATTTCCCAAGCGAATCGAACGTGAAGGAGAGAGAAAGAAATGCCTATGGAAAGGCAGCCCCGACCTCCTTCCCCCCTTCCTCCAAGAATCCTCCCCCCCTTCCCCATGCCCATTTTTTACATCTTTCTACATATGCGCACATGATTTAGTGTAACTGCAGAATCACCCCATACTGTTAAAGGGAATGTGATATTAACAAATGTTTGCAGTCTCTTGTACAGCTGTAAGCAAAATAATTAACTAATTAAACTAATTAAATGTAATTACAATAACTCATTTTGGGCGTATTGCAGCTGCTTAATTTTTTTACATTTCTCTGACAGTCACTCGAAGATGCTTGGCGATTAGTGTTGTGTTATGCTGATAGACATTAAACAGATCACACACTAAAAGGAAAGCTATCTTTAATTATCTAAGGAGTTTCTATTTCTAGATTCAATTTTAACTACCAGAGATGAGGTTTAGAAATGTTGTCCCTTATGCTTACTATCAACAGCACTTATCTCCAGGACCTTATTATTTGTCAAATGCGCACAAATACTAACAGAGATGATCTTCTAGAATGTCAAGCAAAATAACAAGGAGGGTGTTTATTTAAAATGTGTTCAAGGCAGCATGAGGTCCGTGTATTTATTGTTTTTTAAGTAAAATCCTCATGTACAGCCTCTCACACACACGATCAAGTTCTAGTTATTTGAGGGAGGAGATGAAAACTTGAAGACCATTTGACAGCATCGGTCGTGACCACTGGCTGCAAAGTCGAAGATGTTTTTGAGAAACAGA
>NW_009600545.1:0-2503 GCF_000690535.1 Cariama cristata
CAGGGGATGGGAGTCCTGTTTGAGAAACTACACAGTGCCAGCCACTGAGCCTGATCCATCCCCCACCAGTGGAAAACTCCGTATCAACAACTTCACGGGCGTTAGGTGAGGCTTTTGTTGGCTCTGGGGCTGGAGGCATTCAGCATGGGACTCTGCAAGAGGGATCCTACCGGCGAGGGAAGGGAGTGGGGCTGGGGCTGGGGCTTTGCTGGGTCAGGTGCAAGGCTCTGGGTGCTTTACTCCTCCTGGGGCTGCTGGAGCGTGTGCTGGGGGCAACGAGTCTCTGGGAAAGGGAAGGCGAGGTGGGTGATGGCCCCCTCCCCATGGATGTGGGCATGAAGTGCCAGGCCCTGACCTCCTGGCTCTGCACCCGCCAGGGCATCCCCTGCCCTGGGTCCTGCAGCCTGCTCAGTGTCACCCAGCCTGACCCGAAAGGCACCAGGAAACACATCCCTAATCATTTGTTAACGTACATCCCTGTTGTTAGGAGCGGAGAAGAGCCGTTCTTGCTCCGTACCTCACCCTGGCTATGCCGTCAGCAGAGTCGAGGTGTCCTGCCTGCAGAGATCAGCTGGAGCCAGCGAGGAGCCAGTCCTGCACCGGAGCTGCCGCCAGCCAGAATCGTTCTCACAAGGCAGGGCTCGGCCTTCCAGACAGCACACAGGGAGGGAAATGTTCCTGGGAATGGCTCCGTCTCCAGACCAAAGGAAACCATCCCTCGGGAGCGCTTCCCTGCTCCTCCTGCCCCAAGCTGAAGGGACACGAGGAGACCCAGCACAGCCCCTCAGCTTCCAGGGCACACAGCTCCAAAACGCCGCCAGTACAGCCTCCTTCAGGGCACTTTTCTCTCTTCCAGATCAAAAGGGAAAGACTGAAAATCCTCCGTGGAACAGGACTGCCGTGCTCTGTCCTTCTGCCAATGTCGTAGTCATAGAGTAACCACGGGGTCTCTCTGTCCGTCCGCACCATCCAACAGCTCTGTTCCCGGAGTTCTCCGTGCTCCTTCAGCTAGGTCAGTAACAGGGCTTGCTGCTCTTTCTGTTCATTCCTGAAGTACGGATATATAGGACAGAGTGACTGTTCCAGGATAAAATGCCCTTCGTTGGAGCGTGCAGCGCTCCCAAATAAAAGATGAGCCGTAAATAAGGGAAGGGAAGACAGAAGAGGGACGTCTGCTCCAGTGCCAGAGATCGCCTCTGCCCGGCTGCTGCCTCGTGGTCAACAGTCGCTGGAAAGCTTGGCTTTAGGGAAAGGCTTGAGGCAGGAGACACCTGATTCTCACAAGTCCAGGAAAAAGGAGCGTTAGCGAATTTGGCTGAACCAGCACCATGGTGCGTTCATGCTTTGCTGAGCCGGGGGGGGCAGGTCGTCCGTCCCCCGAGCCCTCTGGGACGAGGACCAAACCTGCACGCTGCCCAGCAGCACATCCGTATTCCTTCAGGCTTTCTTGGAGCTGAAAGAGCACGACCCAAACCTGTCCTAATGAACCGGTTTGAATGACTCCTGGTGGGATCTGGGAGTCTCTAATTTTCAGGGATCGCAGGTGGGATCAGGAGTTTGGAGCCATGGTGAGGAAAGCCCTTCTCCAGTAGGCTCTTGGGGGTACACCATCTCTGATACAACTCCCTGGCACAGGTGGAGACCTCACGCCAGGGAGAGAAGCCTTTTTTCATGCTTTCATTAGAAATGAGCAACAAAAGCAGAGGCCGTTGGTGTCTCATGGCCAGGACATGTGCAGCTTTCAGCTCTAGCAGAGGAGGGTGCCAAGGACATGCTGCATCAGAAGGACTGAGCCCCCTACACCCACCGTCCAGCCCAGGGCGGCTGGGGAGGGGGGTCTGAAGGCACAGCACTTCCCCGGCGGGGTTTCAGTGGCCGTTCCTGCCCCGTCTCACAGATGCTTGCACGCTGGCAGCCCTGGGCAAGCGCTGGAGCATCTCCTCTCTTACAAGCCCACGCGTGCTCTGCAGATATAATGGCCCTCTCCATCTCTGGCTGCCCTCCCCTTTTTTATTCAGTGTGCTGAGATAATTACAGCATGCCTGTGCTGCCTGGGCAGCCCAGCAGCCTTAGGACTTGTGTGTGGGCAGCTGTGGAGAGCTGCTTTCTGCAGGGAACGGAGCTTTCGATTGCCACTCTGTCGGTGGCTCTGCAGACCCAATTACGGCGTCAGCGGGACGAGCAGGAGGCTGGTGGCCCTCATGCCTCCGGTCCCCGACATGTCCCCGCTCACCGGCTCTGAGTCCTGCCACAGCCATCCAGCCTTCCCTCCACCACACAGGTCCTTACCGCTGCTTAAGCAGTGATAGCATCTAATTAGCATCTCCTGAGGAAGGGAGGAGGAGACTCATTGAAAGGAAAAGCACCGGCAGCAGATGACAGCCTTGGCAGGTGGAGATGCCTGTTTATACTGTGCCTGTTACAGTGGCTGTACCTTAGCGGCAAAATCCATGTGCAGCATCCTTGGCCCTGGGGAGGAAGGATGTCGAGGCGGGGGGGCTGC
>NW_009600545.1:2729-9554 GCF_000690535.1 Cariama cristata
GGCCCTGGGGAGGAAGAATTTCGAGGCGGGGCTGCTGCCGAACCCTGAGCTACGGGGCGAGAGGTGGGTGATGGTGGGCAGCCTGGGCCGTGCACACAGGGGGCTCAGCCACAAAAGGTGGGGGAGCGCGGGGAGGAGGAGATCCCATTTCCAACCCAGAGAAGGGCCCAAGGACCCTCTGGAGCAAGCACTTGTGGTTGGTCTAATCCACAGCTTCTGCTGCAGCTGTGGCTGTGGGGGGGGGCTCTCCCGGGACAGACGGCACAGACCCCTCATCTCTGTGCGGGGAACTGCCCTTGCCCGGCATGCCCAGCCCATCCGATCGCTGTGCCTGGGGGCCGCGTGGCTGTGCCAGGGGGAACGAGTGCTGGGGTCTCCATCACAGGGGTCCCGGGGTGTGGAGAGCCAACCCTTTTGTCTCATTGTGACAAAAATGGGTGTGTTTTGCTGCTCTTTGCTTTGACTGTAGTGGGTTTTGCCCTGAAGCGTTTGATCTTTTGCTGGTGATGCTGTTAGGACAGGCAAAGCGCGCTGTAGATGGAAGGGGAAAGGGAATCAGGCTTTAGTAGCACAGGTGCACCTGAAGGCACTGCGTATCTCTTCTCAGCAGGCTTCTGCCGGGTTCAAAGAGCAAACACGACCAGCCCAGCCAAGCACACCCTTTGCAGCCCACTGCAAACGCTTTCCCTGCCTGTAGACAAGAGCTGGGAGGGAGATGGTCACACAGACTGACTTTGGAGAGCAAACCCAGGGCAAATGTACTTGCGAGTTTCTCTCGAATCACGCAATCCCTTTCCTGGGAGCCCAGTGGTCGTGTCAGCCCGACTTCTGGTTTCTCTGGGCTCATCCCTGATGTGCTGCTGGGTCTGCTGTCATCGAGGATGCCCACGGCCTGGTAGCTGACATCTCCAGCTGTCCAGGGGGAGAGAGGCTGATGGCCACCCGTCTCTTCAGGGCAGCTCCAGTCTACGGCAGGGTGTGCCCTCCGCTCTGGGGCACAACAGCGCTGAGCCCTGCTGTGCCAGCTCCGGCTTGCTCTGACACCCCACGCTCAGAATTGCATCTCCTCATCTCCGCACGTCCTCTGTAGTCCATCAGGCAGAAGAACAACGGCTGTGCCCTGACCAGGGCATACCTAGAGTTAGGGTCCCAGCGACTCATTAGGGATGGAGGGGACAGCAGGGTGACAAAACCTGCAGAACATCTCTTGGCCCCGGAGGAGTTTTCTCTTTAGCAGAGAGGTAAATATGGCCAGTGCAGGAGTCTGGGGCTTCCCTGCCCAGGGATGGAGCCTGCACTGGGCTGTTGGCTGGAAAGTGGGAGCTGATGGTTTGCTGGCGTTAAGGGGTTCTGGTGCACAGGGCTGCGGATGCCTCCTCGCCCGCAGCAGGGCCGAGGCCAAGGGTCCAGCCCCTCTGGGCAGTGCCTGCCGCCCTCGCCATCCCTCCCAGAAAAACACGATTTCTCACCTTGTACCTTCCCGGGGACCACTGACCCCACGAGGAGGGGAGGGAGCGCGTGGGGTGGGACGGGCAGAGCCGGGGAGTGGGGCGAGGGGGTCCTGGCGGCACGGCACGGGCGTGCGAGGACGGGCCTTGGAGCGGCTTTGAGGAGCTGCTGAAAGTCCTGAAAGTCACAGAGCTGGGTGGAAAGCAAACCTGGAGGAAAGGACCTGCTGGGAGGACGCAGGGCAGGGCAGGTTTATTTGTGATCGCCTTTCATTTTCGTTCTGACACACTCCGCTGCTTCTGAGGTTCCCATACTTTCAAAAGCAACTTGTTCCAGTTTCTCTTCAGGTAAACCTTCACTTTTGAGTTGAAAAGCTCTTTTTGGAGGAGCTCATTATATAGAAAACATCCAGGAAAATCCACCTTAAACCTCTCTCTGCTCAGGGCCCTTTTTCCCTTTTCAGCTACAGAACCCCTGACCCCAGCAGACCGTCGGCACTTGCAGCCTCTGCCCATCCTCCTGGCCACCTACACCGTACCGCGTCCTGGCACCTTCCCTCTCCCCTCTCTCTACTCATGCTCATTTTTTGCCTGAAATCAGCAGCTCGCTGGGGACAAAGTTGTTTTTTCAGGCTGTGTTCATGCGGCACTGCAGCAATGCCGAGGGCGGTGGGTCCTGCAGGCTCCAGCTCCTGGTGGCACGGTTTTTGCAATGGATTCAGCCCTTCCATAGCATCTCTCACTCTCATGGTCATAAAGAGAAGACTTTGAATGTGATGTCGGTTAAGTCACCCAGAAAATGTTTGCTAGAGTTTGAGAAATCATGGAGAAGGGGGCTGCTCCCTGGAGCTGGATGCCCCGCTCTGTGCCATCAACTCAGAGGCAGTGGCTGAGCCTGCAGACGTCCTGGGGCGGTCGCTGTGAGCGGGGAAGGGGCGCTGAGCGTTAGCCCCAGGATGCCCCTTGCATCTGCGGGGACCGGTGCCCAAGCACCCTTTGCCAAGGAAGACCCCGACATACCCCGCGTGGCGCTGCCCAGGGAAGTGGCTGCGCTTGCGTGGATTCGTTAGGGACCTTTGGGTGGTGGCCGTGTCCTGGGTGAGCAGCGTTCACCTCCGGAGAGCAGGGACCGGGACCGGGGGAGCTGTGCGGCCCCCCTGGTTCTTTCCAGAGCAGAGGCAATGTCCTCAGCAGGGTGCGGAGCCAGTCCAGGAAGCAAAGTGCTCACTGCCCGCCGCCCTTCCCTGCTTTCCCACCTTGCAGGGTGCGGGGATGAGCAAGTTCCCACCTTTCCTTGCTCTCAGTTGCCCTGGTGAGGGTTGACTGGGGATTTTCACATGGCTCTGCTTGGATCCTGTTGGATACTGGGGAGAGGAAGGGCCGAGATGTGCTGTGGCGGTAGAAAACCATCAAGAAACTTTTCCAAACAGCTGAGCTGCGGGGTCAGCGCCGTATTTCACAGTGAGCACAGATATTTAATTACCAGGGTCGCAGGGCAGTTTGGCATTACTGTTTCTGCCACACTGCAATCAAACGGGTTCATCCAGGTTAACGATCTCACGTGGGGAATTTATCACGATTGGCCACTGATGGCAGGACGAGGCCCTGAGAGGGATGCGCTCGACCCAGCATGGCCCCGTGAGGCGTTTAGCAGTCAAAGGCAGCTCAGCACCCCGCATGGCCTCCCGGCTCTGCTGGGGACCTCTCCTGCCGCTGGCTCGGCGCGGCACTGACCCCGGCACGCTCTGTGCACGGCGGTGCTGGCCTCTGAGCTGCCCTGCTCGACTCCAGCTCTCTCCACGTACTGCTGGGATGACTTGCGTCCTCCCTGACGGCGGGTCTCACTTCTCTCAGCTCCCATAGGGAAGGTGAAGGCATCTCCACTGGTGTTTGCAAGGTGCTTGGGGCTCCATAACACACTAAATAAGATGTCTGCAGGCTCCTCCATCTTCATTCTCAGCGGGGTGAAGAGGAGGAAATGCAGCTGTCAACCATGTGGAAACCTGAGCCCGGCACTAGGCATCCTCTCAGCAAATTCCCAGTGTCACAGTTACAAGGATCCCCTCATCTGGAGGCTGGGCTGGCTCCAGACCTCATCACCAGCTGGCAACACAGTGGTCTAAAGTTCTGGTTTCTGTCTGGCACCAGCAGCGATGACAGAAAGCCAGTACAACTGGTGTGTGTGGAGGAGAGAGCACGCCTTGACCGTGGTGAAATGAGCCTGGACCTGCTGCACCCAGCGCTCCAGATCACAGAGGAACTGGGAGCAGATTAGTCCACATGTGGCTGATACAACCTCACCCCTTGCCGGGAGCATCGGCCGCTGCCACGCAGGAGGCAGAGAACAGACCTGTGCTTCTAAGCCAGGCCATCATCCCTGGGCTGTGCTTTCAGCGAGTGTAGGGATAAGCCCATGAAAACAGATTCCTTGTGCTGAAACAACCCTAAAGGCACCCGGAGGGACCAGCAGACACCGCGCAGGAATCTTCCTTGCTCCGCTGGCAGCCGTGCCGGCTGTGCGGTGCTGTGGGAGCGCGGCTACTGGGTGGGAGGAGGATGCGACGGCACCCCTCTGCCTGGCTGTGGCCCACCACGGCTGCGGGGAGAGGGGGTTTGTGAGCTCTGGGGGTGCCGACAGCACGTCCCGGTAAGTCTGTGTAGGGAGCCTGTGCCAGCCCCGCATTTCAGCTGCGGGGCAGCTGCGCCGTGAGGAGCAGCAAAGCCTGGTGACCTACGGCCGTGGAGGACAGCGGGAAGGGCTGGGTGGCCCACTGCAACCACGGCCGATGCCATCCCAGCGTGGGCATCCTGGTGTCTCACAGGACTTCAGAAGCCGGCAGCCGAGACTCCCCTTGGAGCAGAGAGCGGTGTGATCGAGGAAGGACCATGCCCTAGGGTGCTGAATGTCCCACAGAAGGATCAGCACGGTGTTATGTATCCGTAAGAAGCGGAGGAGTTATGAAGGGGCAATCAGAGACCTGGGACTGGGCTCTGCCCCAGACTCCAGGCAACTCATCCCTGTCTTTGATCCCCACATTGTCTGTCTGGGTTCCTCGTGCAGCAGATTTGGGATGGGGAGCCACCCCGCTTCTCCTGCATAGGTGGGAACGGATGGGATCTACAGTGCCATAAAGAATGACCACAGCAGCTTTGGACTCCTCAGGGAGGTGACAAAAGTCAGCATAAGATAGTGGGAGGGAAATGGGGCAGGACCTTGCAGAGTATTTCTGCCTGTCACTGCTGAACTGCTACACTGGCTTCCAGCCCTGCCTTCCAGCTGGCCAGCTGGACCAGACGAGCGTGCTTACAGCCCACGGGCAACTTCCCGACCTCGGTGCTGCTGTGCTGGTGCACTTTTCCTACCGACAGCAGACAGGCAGCAAGTGCAATGCTTCCACCTCCAGCTACGGACCAACGCTCCCAGGAGAGCCCCGAGACCCTCTGATGGGGGCTAGTGTGTGCCTGGGGCTGGAGAAATGGCGTGGCCAGCGTCAGCCCTCGGTTTCCACAGTGACAGATCCTGCAGGGAAGGAATGAGCCGTGTTGCTCAGACGCTTCTGTGCAGCTGCTCGGGAGGGGTGGCAGACCCTCCGAAGCCCCCCCTCCGCAGCGGGGTGGGAACAGGCAGAAGATGCTCACGCTGAGCCCGGGGCTGTGGGCAGCAGCTCCTGTGGGAACGGAGCAGCAGAGGCTAGCGAGGAAAGAAAGCAATGGCAGGGAACGGATGGAGCTGTGATTCCTTTTGTCGGGAAATCGATAAATCAGTGGGTCTTGCACTCCTTTTGGCATCTCGTCCCACTTAGAAATCCAGCCGGGAGATGGGCAGCACAGGGAGCTGGTGGCTCTGCAGTGAGACACTGACGCAGCTCAGCTTGCTAAAGCCAGGAGCCAGAAAACACTTAAAAATAGCAACTGGCTGGCCTTCCCTGACCCCGTTAGTCATCCTTCTCCCCAGAGGTGCAGATGAGACCAGCCTGGACTCCAGCTGAAGGTCTGCTCTTACCCAGTGGGACCGTTAGTAAGGAGGGGAGGGAGGAGGCACCGCACCTCCGGGCAGAGATGGGTCTGGGGCTCGGTGCTCCCCGTGGGCAGGCGCTCCCACCCTGACCCCGCTCTGGAGCCTGCCTTGGGAGACGTGAGCTTACAAGCCCGGGTCAGGGCCACGGCTCTTCACGACCTGCAGGATCTCACGGCCTGGAGACCCTGACGGCATCTCATGTTTTCCCCTCCCTACGGCTTCATCTCTCTCAGCCGAGGACAGTGTAAGGCAGCAGATCTTTCTCTGGGGACTCAGGCAGTGTCCACATCACCCACCAGTGTAAATCAGTCACTGGTGGTGAAGGTGGGGCGGAAGGTATGGTGGAAGGTATGGTGGAAGGTACGGTGGAAGGTATGATGGAAGGTACGGTGGAAGGTACGGTGGAAATGCCTTCTATTTCCTTTTACAAACAGATCCACCCGAGATGAAAGCTGATGTTTGAGATTTCTTCTTTTCTCTCGCAGCAGCTATATGTCTTTTATGGCCCGGCGCTTTTGGCCATTTCAAACTCAAAATTCCCGGTGAAAATAACCAGAAAATGCATTTGAGGGTTTAACTCTTGACAGTTTAATTCTCGGTCCCCAGTTAGCATTAGCTAGTTTCGGTTTCAAAATTAGCAATTGTAATTGATACCTGAGCATGGGATAACTACTTCTGGATTGAGCTTCTGTCAGCCTTCATGACAGTTCATTCAGTCACAAGATGATTTATGCAAGCTCAGGGCTTCACAAGTATGATTTTCTGTTTTCCTGCCTGGGAACTGCTTTTATTTTATTCTCTTTGCCTCTTATCCTAACTCACAAATTGGTGCTCGTCTTCTGTCATTTATTTGTATTAGCTTAGGACTGAGTGAACACAACATTCATTAAGGAGACGAACACAAACGCGAGGCATGTGCGCACAGACATCGGGAGCTGTGGCAGAAGACGGAGAGCATCCGCATCCCGCAGCTCATGCACACATGAGTAGACTCCTAATTCTTTCATCGATTCTCCCTGCTGCTTCACAGGTCGGGTGGAAGCCCCGGCTGGATGGGGATGCACAAAAAGAGGTTGGATTTGCTCTTCTGCAGGCAGCGTGGGTGCTGCCGAGGGGGCTGGACCCCGGAGCGAGGCAGACAAGGTGCGGTGGGGCTGATGGTGGGCTCGCTGACGAGCCGTGCCCTGGCAGACCCAACGAGAGCGGGGCAGGGAGAGCTGCTGGGATGGAGCCGGGGAGGAGGATGACAGAATGCAGGTGTCGGCCGGGCTGCTAGAGGAGGAGCAGAGGACCACTGGTGGGAGATGGGTCTCTGTTTCACCAGGGCTCTCTGCAGGGCTGCGGCTGCCGCGGCTGGAG
>NW_009600545.1:9585-10917 GCF_000690535.1 Cariama cristata
ACCGTGTCTGGGAGAAGCCACCTCAGACCTGTGGGTGTTTGTCAGAAGCCAGAGCTGTCACGAGCAATGAGGTTTAGCTTTGCAGGTCTGTCGTGCTGTGAAAGCTGCTGCATCCCCGCAGAGGGGTCAGGCACTGCAGCGGGGTGGATTTTACCCCTCGGAGCAAGAACTCCATAGCCACAACATTTCAGCTCAGTGCCCCGAAGCAGTCATGGGGCAAATGATGTATTCTGAAGAGGATAAAGAACAAAACAGAAAACACCATCCTGCACCATCCAGTCCACAGCCTGGACACCCCTGGGAACTGGTCAGACCCCCCCCAGGGATAGGGAAGCGCCCGTCTGTAGGAAAGTCAGTGGGACGACCGACAGTGACGAGCAGGCTCTGTACGAGAGAGGGAGGTGTGAGGGGCATGTCCTGGGTGGCTGCACTTCTTTGGAAGAGGACATCGCCTGGCACTAACACAAGTTAAAACAACCAAGAGACACCCTGCTCTTCACGCAGCCCACGGTTAAGCTGTGGGGCTCCTTACCACCGTTTGTCCTCTCTTCCATGGTATACTTTGGGTCCCAGCTGCAAACTTGCCACAGACAGCCGTGTGGTGTGCCAGCCGTGGGGCCGGAGCACCAGCGAACCTCAGAGGTGGTTGGCCGGCATCTTGGAGTGCAGCAGGGATCACCAGGCTCGCCTCCAGGCAGACGTCCAGCCTGCAGGGCAGGGCAGGAGGGTGGTTCATGTCCTTGGGTGGATGGTACATCCTCTGCTAGGTTGGGAGGCTGGTGAGCATCTCAGCCCGGAGACTCTGCCCCATCCGCCCTCGAGGACCAGAGCTGTGGTATGATGCTTGGCTGGTGTGACCGCAGGGCTTTTTACCAGCCAGCCCAGAGTTCCTGGCAATACCTGCAGGGTAGCCTGTGATGCTGGCAGAGCAGCTCTTTTGCTGGTTTGTTTTGGGCTGCGATGAGATGTTGTCTGCTGGGCAGGGTGGGGTGGGGTGAGCCATTGCCCAGAGGTGCTCAGCACTGCCCTGAGGGATGGGGTGTGGGAGGACGCTGCTCCCCACGAGGGATGACCGCTGTCCCGAAGGCAGCCCCTGTGCTCAAAGCCGCCTCGCCTGCCCGAGGCCGAGCACCCATGGGCTGCAGCGTGTCCCATCTCCCGCTCCAGCCAGGGCCCGCGGAGACAGACACTGCCCTGCAAGGAGTCTGGCGTGGCTCAGCAAGCAGGCACAGAGAAAGCGCTCACCAACCTTAACACAAAGCCAAAAAGCAAATAAAAGGGCCTTTGTCCTTCTCCTCATTAGTCTGTGTGTCTCTCCAGTGCAGGGGAAGT
>NW_009600546.1:0-18521 GCF_000690535.1 Cariama cristata
GTGGCCGCCATGCTTCGCCAAGGCGCGGAGAGCGCCTCGGTGGCACCGGGGGCAGCGCGGTCTGGTGACCGCTGCCGGCACTCCTGGCCCGCACCGCACACCTGCAGCCAACGGGCAAGCGTCTGCTCTCCGGTGGTGTTTGTATGGAGAAGGAATGAAACACTGAATCACAGAAGGGTTGAGGTGGGAAGGGACCTCTGGATACCATCTGACCTAACGCCCCTGCTCAGGCAGGGCCACCTAGAGCCGGTTGTCCAGGACAGTGTCCAGGTGGCTTTGAGTATCTCCAAGGATGGAGACTCCACAGCCTCTCTGGGCCACCTCTGCCAATGCTCAGTCACCATCACAGTGAAAAAGTTTTTGCTGATGTTCAGAGGAGGCCTCCTGTGTTTCGGTTTGTGCCCATTGCTTCTGCTCCTGTCAAAGGCCTGGCATCTGGTGAGGAATCAGCTTCACAAGCCACAGGCAAATCCTTCACCTCTCCTCTACTTCAAGCCAAGCTGTTTATCTCTAAAGCACACCTGCCTCCTTAGCAAACGTGGGTGTATCTTTTCTGAATTCACAGGATTTGCTCATAGCTGCAACACATAATTTTTGGTTCAGTTTCACTTCCATATTTCCCTCAGCACCATTTAACATTACCTTTCTTTTCTGTTTATCCAGCACATTATATTAATGAAGTGTATAGCATTTGGCAACCTTCCCCCCAAAATCATAAGAAACTAAAGCACTGGACATCATTAAAATGAGGTACTAGCTGCTGTAACAGTCTTTAGCAGCACCAGTAACTTAATCCCCTATAGTTCATGACAGCACAAAAGCAGTATCAAACCTTGCGCATGGCTGTTGTTTCCTTACTGGCCCTTCAAACAGTAACGATAGTAAATGTGATATTTTTTTCAGTTTTCTTTCAAAGGTCTTTAAATCCCCTCAAGTAATGGTGAACAATATTTAGGGTTTGATCTAACAAACTTTGCAGACAGAATGCCAGTTTGAAGCCAACTGAAACTCTTCATGAAGAACATGTATAGAGTCACACCCCTGGAGTGTATTTCATCGAGCTGATGTTTGGAAAGGAATATTTGTGCTTGGATAATAATAGGAGATTATTAACAGCCAACACTATTACTCTCATGCTTTGCTAAGGAATGAAAACTGATCAGAACTTCAGCACTCAGGGATGGAACCCATCATCACTTGTTCTACAGGGAAACATTGGGTTTTGACAGCTATTTTTACAATATGCACAATATTTTCATTTCTAGATAACTATAATCTGGTATTCCTAATGAAACATGTTTTAAGTGACACCACAGGCACTTGTTTTAGAACAACATAAACCCTCTTTTCCTCTGTACTAGCTATAAATGATGTCCAGGGAAACTTGTCTAGGCTTTGACACCTTTTAGACATCTCACTCAGGTCATACTCCAAAAGATGTATTTAGTTGGTCATTCTACATAAGTTCACGTTTCTCTGGCCACATGCCAAAGGTGGAAGATACCTTCCAAGGTATCTGTGACTCTCTGCTGGTTATCAAGATCAAGAAGGTGACCTGCCCTGGCAGATATGACACCTCCCTCGAATGCCACAGGCAGGCCCGTGGGCAGGCCGTGATCACAGAGACCTGCTGGGCCACTCCGGTTTGAGGTGGATGCCTGGTTAGCCTGTGAGACCTCCAGCACTTCTTCTAAAATCACCCTTTGAATTTGTACCAGCGCTACATCACATTAAAGTGTATTCAAGTTGCGGAGTGAACTTTTTCTGTTTACAGTTTACTCTAAAAAGATGTTACTAAAAGACTGTAAAGCAAACAGCTCTAAAATAAATTATAATGATAATGATAGCAATAATAATAAATTTCTAATATAAAATTATCATGTGATTGGCAAAACCCAATAAAATGTGTTGAAGTAATTGCTAAAGATATCTTTAAAAAACTTGGTGACTATAGAATTTTCTATCAATAAGCACTAAAGCAGACAAAATAACTTCCTTCAACATTTTTATCTGTGTAAGTTATGGCAGAAAAGTAAATTACTGTGGCTTGATTAAATAATAATTCATGACTGCTTTTGAGAAGTTGGATGCAAAAAAAAGGTTAATGTTCATTACATTTCAGCTGAACTACCAATGACTTTCATAAAAACAGCTGAATAAAACTGAAAAAGATGTTGAGGATGCAGAGAGAGGCAAAACAACAGTTGGACAACTTGGAGATATTTACAAAAATACAGGCAAACTGTAGAATACATGTTCAAAGAAGAGCAACTGATTTGTAACACCTGTTTAATCTACTTTCATTGCCATTTATAAATACTCCTTTTGTAAGTACTCCCATAGAAGTATCCCTTGTAGAAGAAATAACACCTGCTTAGGAGCAGCAAGGTTTCAAGCAGTCTGCTCTTGTTTTCCTTCCCAAAGAAGAGGGTAAGCACCTCTACCACCTCCTGCTAAGCTCTGACCTCGGCAGAAGCTGGGACCCTCCTCTGACACAGAGGCCTGACGTCCTGCCGTGACACGGCCATCACAGGGGTGAGCAGCACGCCGCACCAAACAAAACGTTAATGGGGCACTTCGTTGGTGATGTGTGGCCTCGGTGGGAATTTGGCAGCGCCCTGAAGGCTGCACCACAATACCAGGGCCCCCACATCTCTCAGCCCTTCAGTACCGAACAAGACCTAGGAGCCACAGCGATTGTAACAAGTTGGTGGTTTTGCTACTATTGCACAATATATAAAAACCACTGTTACTGTTATTGATAAAATCAGCCTCAAGAAAATCACTGTAAATAGTCCAACAATCCATAGTCAATTCCAAATTACCCCAAACAGATGTTGCGATACAAGACACCTATTCAGCAAATCTGTGACAAAGCACCGGATCACGATCCTGTCCAGGCTTCCTCAATAAGCTTCTTGCTCTTGATTTTCTCTCTTTAAAATAAAAGTTTAAAGGGAAGAATGAAAACAGAGACAAAGAACTGAGATAAGAAAGCCATAAATTGTCAGGATTCTGGGATTTGGGGAGACTGTCCTTGAACAGTTGCTAATGATTGCATTATACAAAAAATCTAATTGACGGCAATCTAGACACATGCATTGACTGCAGAAAACAAGATTATTACCCTGACATTGACAACATCCTCCAGCTGTTTTGCTGATTTTTAAAATTTTTACTACTACTCTTTGATTTGTGTTACTAGTTGCAAGTGAATCAAATGTCTGTTAAGGGAACTGCATCCAAACTCTCATCTCATTGCTAAATATCAATACAAAGCATGAGACTCCCAAGTAACATATTTTTTTAACATTTTCTCATAGTTTGCTGAAAGAACAGTATGTTGTAAGAATCCAGGTCAAACAGAACAAGGTCAAACATCTGCTATAAATGCATGTACTATCCTGAGGCAATTCTATTTGTAGAGTTGGATATATTATAAAATATTTTGGTGGTTCATCTACTGAACTAGGAAAGCAATTGCTTACTAGTTGTATTCCCTGAAAATTACTAAAAAATGTCATGTAACATGAATTTGTGGCACTAGATCTTCAGTGCTCACCTGCTCTAAATACAGCCAGCCAATAATGGGATTCTGAATTTAATAAAGGTATCTTTCTCTTTTTCTATAGCTATACTACATGTGATAATTAAAAAAATTAATATGGAAATTAATGTATTCTCCATCTTTTTCCATGTTTAGACTGTAACTGGGTGTATTTCAGCAAGCGTGCCCCAAGTAAATACAAATTATTAGACTTTAAATGGGGGTGCTTTCAAAAAATAATGATTTGATGATTCCTTCATGAAAACACACCTTTTTCCCGGGGAGGGGGGGGGAAGAAAAGTTTTTTTTCTTCCTACTGCCACTTCTGTGTACTGCACCTGGAGGTCATAATTTCCTGGACTTCAAGAATGCAAAATTATTTGTGCGGATGATTTTTTTAATTATTACCTATAGTATGGATTAATTCCTAAAGCCTGCTCTGGCTCCTGAACACAAGATAAAAGCATACATTGCCATAAAGGGGTTCTTAAGGCCTTGTGCACATTTTGGAGAGGATTCTCCAGTACAGACACTGTAGCAAGGTCATCTAAAGTTTCTGAACACCTCTTTTTAAACCTGTGATTAAGGAAGGTATTCTGGGAATGAGACTGGAAAGGAGTTACTGCTCTTTTCTTTGTCACCTTCTGCTCTTCATTCAATCATTGCCCACAGAATTCTTTTGTTTGCTACAGAAGGGATTTATTTTGATCATGGTTGTCTTCAGAAAAGACAGTTCAGCTTCCTAGCTTTCTACACACATTAATTGTCTTTAACTAGCAGTACACCTATCAAGTATTAGGCATAATGTATTACAAGTATAATTCAAACTCTTCAATGACTTCCCACTTAGGAGAAATCTTTGTGCAATGTGTCACTACAAGGAAGGCAAATGGCTTCCTCTTACAATGCGAGGGACAGTCCTCCACACCTCCCACTGAGGTGCAATCCAGACCACGTTTTATTTAACTGAGTTTTGGGCTCCTCTCATACCCTCAGCCTTCACTAAGAAGAGACAGCCAACACAGGTCAACAGAGAAGAAACACTTGATAAACATCAAGGGCCTCAGGAAAAGAGTTAACTGAATTATCTCTCCCTCCAAAAAAATAACTGTCTGAAAACCCAGTATTTATCTAATTCTAGGAAGACAGAAAAGGGAAAATATATACCAGTATTAGTTGGAAGAAATGTTATTCTCCAAATAAGTTTTTATTCAAGGAATTTGAATTAAACTTTTTTTTTTTTTTTCTTTTTGAAAAGCTAAAACAAGACACTGAAAAATCATTAGAAGTACTGCCCAGTCAGTGTAAAGCAGGGTTTATGTACGAAAACTTGCAAAATGTAGTAGCAAGTTGTTACTTACTGTAATTTGCTAAATGTTAGGACTATGCTGGCTGTCCCCACGCCTACAGAGAGGAGCATGTGCCAACTCCAGCCAAGCACTTGGAAGGGGCAGATTCCAGAAAGCTACAAGGTCCTTCGCAAATTAATGGGTGTTTCTGCTGTTTCCCATCATATAACAATTCAGTATTCTTGCCTTAGTATTCTTTTGATCATGATTAACATGGTCATGAACTCCATCCCAGGGCAAGGGCTCCCAATCCATGCAGCTCTAATCTTCGGTGATCTTTTACTCTTTTTGAAGTTTCATGGCATAATGACCATCCCTATATTGTTTTTATGCCCAGCAATCAGATATAAGTTTTCTAAATTCTGGGGGTTTAAAATTGATATATTTTGGGTAATCTGAGCATTCCCTACTAAGAAGTCATAGAAAATGCAGCCACGCTTTTATGTCTGCTTATGTGGTAACAGTAAATTTTTCCATTCTCCCAATTCTTTTGGTATTTTCTACTGTAAGGTCAACTCCACCCCAAATATCAAGCTAGGTACACAGTACAAATGTCTACCAAAATAGCTTTGCTGACTGACACAGCTGTTCTAGGAGAATTCCCTAGTTGTTAGTGCAAGTGCGGTTATATCAGCAAAACAGGATTCTCCTAGAACTGCTTGTTTTGCATGACCACATGAAGACTCATTTGCTGGTACCATATTCCAGTATTCCCACACTGGAAAAGTGCTCCCACTGTTCCCATCACCTTAACAGTCTGTACCAGTGGAACTCTACCTGTAAGTAATTTACCCTTGTAAAGATCATTTCAAAGTCTTGAACATTTTCAGAGGATACAGATTTGAAGAGCTGAAAGAAATTGCTTTCATTATGTCTCTTCCAAAGCCACAGCTTTCAATTTCTGAAAAGGAAATTGGGAAATTTTAACATAAAAAAATGTTTTAAAAGGTAAAAATGGAAAATTAGTTAAGATGTTTCTTCCTGGAAACATAGGATGCTTTCAGATCCATGGAGAGATCAGTTTTAGTTTCTTAAACAATATAGTGGGATTGCTTGTCCTGCAGTTGGCATTCTCTTCTTTCTTATGCCTTCTTTAATGAACATAAAGGAAATCTGTAAAAATAAGTCTCTCTTTTGCTTTCATGCTAATATTAGTCACATGTGAAAGCTGTCTGTTCTTATTTAAATAAAATATATTTAACTTTCCCCTCCAATGTTTACAATAAAACCACAAACCCAAAATAAAGTCATAATTTTTCTAAATAAGAAAGAGAGTTGTTAATGGGTTAGCATGCAGCAATGCAGTGTAGCTAGCTCACAAGTAACTAAGAGGTTAGAATTGGAGCAGAAAACCTTTACACAGTTGATTATTTCTATTTTGATTAAAATAATTTCACAGCTTCATGATCACAAGGCAATCTGCAAACCACAAGGTGTCTTAAGGCTCAGCAAAATATATTACTTCACAATGCTTCATCAGGGTGAGAAACGAAGAGCACAGAAATAAAAATGTACATGCTCTTCTAAGGAAAAAGTGTTTTTGAGAAAGAAATTCACAAGAAACAATATCAAGGTGTAAAAAAACTAAAACCAAGTGGGTTTTTTGTTTTGTTTTTTTTTTTTTTTTGTTTATTTAAATGCATACTTGGAGGCTATCTGCTCTCTCTGTTAAGATCCTAATCCACCTTTTTGTCTCTGAGAGTAACCTTCTTTATAATTCATCAGACCCATCAACTTAGAAACAAGCTGCAGTTATTCACATATACTCTCAAATCTCATTGTTTCAGCTGCCCGTGTACTTCGCTGAAGGTTTTGAAAACGTCTTAGATGAGGACAATGTAATTAGTTTCTGAAACTGCAACTTCATGAAGCACGATTTGTTTCCCTCCATAATTTGGTCTTCAGTACAGAAGGGGCAAAACCAGCACCGACTGATTGGCACTTGAGCAGCCTGTGGAGCACAGGGCACTGCACAAGGAATGCACCCATCAGTGCACCTGTGTTGATGCAGCAGTCTGCTGATGTTACTTAAGATGTACCATGGACAAGCACCCTATGATCTTTACGCTGGAATTTTTCCAGAAAAAAAGTACAAAAAAACCTCTACTGAGATGAAATGTGTTTTGCAAACAACATGTGAAAATGGCAAATGAAAACAACAGGATGGAAAGCAAGGTATGTACCTGTCACGCAATGCTCTCTGCACCCAAGGACTGCAATGCCTAAAGAGTACGTAGCTTGCTGAGGACATTGCCGCTACAATGCAGGTCTGGTTCGATATGTTTGCCGTATTACATCATCAAGTGGTGAAAGCTTTGGTGAGCCCAAATGTCAACATTGTAAAGAGATGTTTGTCTTGCAAGTCTGTAATCTAATTTTGACAGAATCTGTAGAAGGTTAATGTATACTAAGCAGGGATAATTTTACTAAGTTCTGTGCCTATTAGGTTATCTGTTTTTCTTGAGACCACAGGCTACATTTATTGAAAACACTATATGCCACAGTCCTATGCATTATTTCAGTGCAGAACAATCAAACAGTGGTTTTCAGAGGCTTCTTCTACTATGTAAAGCCCTGCAAAGACTTGCCACATCTATTTTGTAAATCATGCTCTTTGAAATTGCCTGGACTGTGCAGTCCACAGGTAACCAGCTCCACTCACTCATCAGCTGGCCTAGCTTCCACTTACATCCCTATGGTTAGTGCTACCTGGTAGGTGGGAATCTCTGAATGTCTGAAAGTGCCAGAACATCAGTGGAAGCCACAGCATTTTAATGAGGTCATGAATTTCACTTCTTACGGGTGCAAATACATGTGGTGTGAATACTTTAAGTCTTAATGAGGATTTTACAAGGGGACCATATTTAGAGAATTCAGTTCACTGATGAAATGCCTTAATTTTAATGGTCATCTCTAAACTCACTGACTAGAATCTCAGTCAGCTGGTGGGCACTGGGATCCATCCAGAAATAAGAATAAAAAACACTCTCCTAGCAAAATCTAAATGACCAAGAGGAAAGACATGTATTTTTATCTACTGATGTCATGCTTAACTGACAAACCCACAAATTTTAGTTTTATTTTGTAAGTTTTCATACTGTTTGCATTTCTGGCAGAGGGATGTGTACTGTTGTCATTACACTGCTCTCATTTCCATGGTGTTTGAGTCAAAGCAGTGTCTCTTCAGCCATGATCGCACGATCAATGAATCCCAAAATGCCATTGCTGATGAAAACCAGTTTTATTTTCCCCTTTAATTTGTTTTTATTCTGGTAATCCACAGCTATGCCTACATGAGTAAATACAGTATCAAGACACATTCTGATGCACGGGAACTAGATCATTTTACTGCTACTTTTTCAGAAGAGCCTCTAGCACAGTATTGGCTCGAAGTTCTAGGGCACTTCCAATTAAGTCCTGGTTCAGGAGTTAAAATGGGCCAGAAATCACTTCCAAAAGGCTGTTTTGGAGGGTAGGAGAGTATCACAGTATGGATCTGGGTAACTCTATGCCAACTGGACTCAGTGCCAGAGAACAACTCTGTGTGTTTTAATGCTGAAACCTATTTCTCTCAGATATGACACTACTGCAGATATAAAACTGCCAAGCAGGAATTGGATTGCAGGTGCAAAATATGAAGTTAACTTGCCAAACAACTTATTTGGCTTCAGAGTCACTATGCTACAAATAACTTATTTCCTAAGTTAGCTGTTTGAAAGCCAGTTAGCCACTCATCACTATATTAATGAGTTCAAACGTGATTCAAAACACCATATGTGAAGTTTTAATTGCTGTGTATAACGTGGAGCTCTTAGAAACTTTTCACTCACATAGGATCACATGTAAGGCCTCACTGGACATCTTTTCACAATTTCATATTTAAGGACTGAGAATAACAGACAGAAAGCAGTAAAATTCCATAGACTAGTATGCTATTACTAGTATTACTGTTGTTATTACTAGTAGTAGTACTAGCTAATATTGATTACAGACCAGATGTACTGATATAAATTTGGCCCCATGCATGGCCTGTGTTGGATGCTGCAAAATGCTGAACAACTTTAGCTTCTTTACCTATACTGGCCTTTAAGAAATAAAATTTACTTCTCCAGCTAGTAAGGTGTCCCATCCAAGATGATCTAAAAATACCGTACTTTCCAAAGCTCCCTCAGATATGTGGTTCAATATCTTTCAGGTATGATTTAGGCTGTCACCTAAAGTGTAACTGACTGAAAATAAAAGAGGTGAGAGAGATATCATTGATATCAACCTCAAGCCACTTTTATTCATCTGCAAAACCACCTGTGAGCATGGGTCTGTGAATAATGTTCACAATTTTGATCAATTTCCTAGGATTATGCTATATTTGCTATTTGTCTGTATTTCAAAATGTTGGTCCTTTAGCTTCAGCTGGCTACTTTTTGTTGTCATATTTAGTCAATGTTTGCATAATGATAATGCTAGAACACCAAGAAGGCTTGGACCTGAGTATAGGAGACACTGTATGAACTCATGGTTTGAGTTTTTGCTCAAAAGAGCTTACAATATGAAAGGCACAGCAGATAAAAACCACAGGCTGCAGAATAGAAAGAAATGGCACCAAATTTACACCATCCCTAGTAAATCAGCAGTCATGCTCATGGAGATTATCCATATTTCAAATATATTAGCAAATAACATCCTACTAATCTTTGCCTACCTATATATATTCAGAAATAATTTGTATCAATTTCCATTTCACTAGTGTAAATGCAAGCTGGTTTACTGAAGTGAGGACTATGATTTCCTCAGTGAAAGGGAAAGTGAAATGTGTGCCTTTTTCTTTATGTCCTTGTATTAGCTATTTTAAATAAAAAAACAGCACCAGTATAATTCTAATAAAGAGTGTTCTAATTAACAGTACAAAATACAGTAACCATATTCTTTTTCAAGTCCTCATTGCTAGTGCAAAGGTGTTTCTCTGGGTTAGAGAAGAAAAGAGAGTCTCTAACTAGAAAGAAAGAAAAAAGATCTGAATGGTTCATGCTGTGACATAATGTGTTTACTTACGCAGCACAGCAGAGATGGTACTTTAGCCCCAGCTTAGGTACTGGAAACTACATCAGTGCTGGGTTTGGCCAGGCTAAATAGTTTTACAGAATATGTCACTTGTTCATCTGGAAACAACTCAGGTATTTGTGACCCTGCTATGCTGTGTGGCACTGACATGCACCAATATTCATCTCATTTATTTTCTGGATATTAAAAGTAGGAGTCTGGTTCAAGCCAGCTGCCTAAGTTCCCTCTGTAGTCAATGGACAAAAATTTGAAACAATCTGATTGTAGCAGATTGCAATGCCAGAGTACCAAGTATGGCAAATGAATGAATTTTAAGTCCTGGAGAAGTTAACAGCCCATGTTAACTGAAAATAGAAAACCCATGGACTCCATTAGGAACTACATACAGCCACAAAAATAATAGAACTAAACCTAGAAGATGACGGAATCCCAAACAACCGATTCTGCTGGTGACTGGCAGCTATGTAAAAGAGGTTCTCAAACCTTTTTGGACTAGCATAGTAAAGGCACATCAAGTTTTGAATTCAACAGAGCACACAGTGGTACAACATACAGCTGCTTCTGACTCACCCACCCACAAGCCCATGAGCCAATTTACAGATAGATCACACAGGCAGGTTGCCTCCCACCTCTCAGTCAGGATGGAGACGCCTAGCTACGCTGTGACTGCTCCTTTGTAGTACACACTGGTGTGTCTGTCTATATGCACATGTATATTTATATTCATGTATAAAAATACACACACACATATACAAAAAATTCTATCTTGTGTTTATCCATGTAAACTTATGTCTATATCATATTTTAATGGTTTTGCTCTGCAGAAAGTGTAGGAGTTGATGATGGACTGAAAAAAGGAATCAGGACGACAGCTCATCTGTTTGCCATATCTTACAGACAACATATATTTAATTTGAAATATTCTTATATAGAGAGATATGTTAAAAATAACCTCCAAATAATCAATATAACTAAGTTTTTATAAAAAAATATGATTGTTAAGTCTTTCCCCATAAATTTCAGCTGAATAGTACACAAGCTATTTTGCAGAGGAGCTGAGAAACTCTCCCTCCTGCTTCTTTTGGATGGATCTGTCAGGAACTCTGGGTTCTCAGAACCCTAAAAGTCAAGCCAATAATTCTTTGCTTATTTCTTCCCTCCCTACCCCGCTCCTTTTGTTTCAGAAACAAAATAAAATAGATACACATTTTGTTAATTAAAATTCCTTTTTTTTTTTTTTATTCCTTTCCCTATGAATACTGGCTATTGTTACTTTCTAAAATAATCTTTTGTGGATTTAACAAATGTCAGACTTTCATCAGGATTCTGCACCAGCTTTCTTGTTTAGAGAGCTCTACAAAATTCAGTTAGAATAGAAGCAACCCACTAATGCAAATGAGTTATTTGAAGAAATTTTTTTTACGTCTGCCTATTATGTAGTGCATCAAAGATAGCTGACTCTTTTCTTAATTTTACAATGTGGGCCTTTAGTTAATGTTTTAATATAGTTTAGTTAATAAACTTCTAATTTTCTCTATATGCTACCCTCATTCAGTCCCACCATGTTTAATAATCTTAATATCTTTGTCTTTAGTTTGGGGAATATCTTTATATTCAGGGTCATTTTATATATAGATGAGTTCAGTCCTGATGCATGAAAAAAGAAGAAAGATGTTCTCTAAGCACAAATGTGACAAATGACCATATGACAACCTTTTTTCCTGTATATATTTAGAGAATGTTTTAAATTTGAATTTAAATCTTATCTTATTTTACTCTGTGCAATGTGATATATAACAGAAAGGTGCAGACTGCATAGTTAACTTTTGGTGCCAATGTCTACTGAAGACATGAGGCCACCGCCTGGCTTTGCTTACACCTGTGCAAATATGAAGTCACTCCACAAACCTCTCTAGATTAACATTAAATTTGAGGTTTCATAAAAGTATGTGAGGTAAGCATAGAAATCAGCTGAATTATGCACCTATTTACTTTAAAATCTTTTATAATTAAGCTAAGATCATGGTTAGAATATTGTTCCTAGGGGAAAGACAAGTATTCTTAAAAAGGATTAAAGACAAATAGCTTAACACAACATTAAGCTGTTTAACTGGGATAACGACAACCAGCTTTGATATGAGCTACTCAGGCTTTTGCAAAAAGCCAAATAAAACTTATAATGGATGAAGTCTTTAGAGTGAGGAAACAAGAGATGTTTCTTTAAAGAGCTGAATCTGCCATGCTGGATAAATCACACAAACTTCTGGTTTCCAACATCCATATAGTCTAATAATCAGACTGTTTTTTTCATGTCTCAGAGCAGAAACAAATATGGACAAAACATAAGAAAATAAAAAAGGCCATATCAGGAAAAACCAAAGGTCCATTTATTCAATATCCTCTCTGTCAGCATGGCTAATACCAATGCCTAAGAAACACATGTTAAAAAAAAAAAAAAGTATAGGAAGGAACACCCCTGTTCACTGATCACTGGTTTAGAGCCTCTCTGAGTTAGAGGCTTTTGTGTTTAATTGCCATTTCTGGGTGCAACCCAACTCATTTTGTCTAATCTCTTTTTGAGCCTGTATATACATCAGGTCCATGCAGTATCCTACAGAACGGGTCCCACAGTTTAAATTTGTACTGTAAAGAAGTACTTCCTCTTGCTTGTTTGCCTGGTAATTGCCTGCAATGGCCTAGTTCTTGCATTGTGAGAACAATGAATAAATCATTCTGTAGTCATCTTTTTCACAGTATTCCTGACTTTACAGCCCTCAGTCATCTCCTTCAGTCATTTTTTTCTGAACTGAAAAATCCTACTGCATATTTTTTATCACTGAAAAATCTTGTTGCATTAGTGAATGGTGTTAAATCTAGTTGGCGGTTGGTCACAAGTGGTGTTCCCCAGGGCTTGGTATTGGGGCCAGTTCTGTTCAATATCTTTATCAATGATCTGGATGAGGGGATCGAGTGCACCCTCAGTAAGTTTGCAGATGACACCAAGCTGGGTGGGAGTGTTGAACTGCTTGAGGGTAGGAAGGTTCTACAGAGGGATCTGGACAGGCTGGATCAATGGGCTGGGGCAGAGTGGCTGGAAAGCTGTCTGGCGGAAAAGTACCTGGGGGTGTTGGTCGACAGCTGGCTGAACATGAGCCAGCAGTGTGCCCAGGTGGCCAAGAAGGCCAACGGCATCCTGGCTTGTAATAGAAATAGTGTGGCCAGCAGGACTAAGGAAGTGATTGTCCCCTTGTACTCGGCACTGGTGAGGCCGCACCTCGCGTAGAGTCTTCAGTTTTGGTCCTCTTGCTGCAAGAAAGACCTTGAGGTGCTAGAGCGTGTCCACAGAAGGGCAACGAAGGTGGTGAAGAGTCTGGAGAAAAAGTCTTGTGAGGAGTGGCTGAGGGAACTGGGGTTGTTTAGTCTGAAGGAGGCTGAGGGGACACCTTATTGCTCTCTACAACAACCTGAAAGGAGGCTGTAGTGAGGTGGGGGTTGGCCTCTTCTCCCTAGTAACAAGTGATAGGACAAGAGGAAACGGCCTCAAGTTGCACCAGGGAAGGTTTAGATTGGATATTAGGAAAAATTTCTTCACCAAAAGGGTTGTCAAGCATTGGAACAGGCTGCCCAGGGAAGTGGTGGAGTCCCCATCCCTGAAGGCATCTAAAAGGTTTGTAGATGTGGTGCTTAGGGACATGGTTTAGTGGTGGACTTGGCCATGCTAGGTTTATGGTTGGACTCAATGATCTTAAAGGTCCTTTCCAACCTAAATGATTCTGTGATTCTATCTGTTCCTACTTGCTCTAGCTCTATGTGCTTTCTGAGGCTGTGAGGCCATCAGAGATGCATACAACAGAATAATGATATTTTCTGTGCTGCTTTGTTATATTATTTTCCTAATAATTGTAACTTCATATTTGGGGGAAAAAAACACCCATAGGAGTTTGACTGGAGTTGAAACAGAGCCAGGAAAACATTAAACCACACTTTCAATTTGAGATGACTTAATAAGAAATAAACTTCCTTACTTTTTGAACAAGTTCTAAGCTGTAAAGAGTGATGAAAATATTTCTCTTCTATTTTGGAAAGCCTCAATACATAAAAATCTGTGTTCAGACAGTGGTCTAAGAAAGCAGTGATCAACTCTGGGTGCTTGAATTCAGGGGCCTATGCCTCTTTCAGTATTCAAATCTTGACTCAGGTTCTGTGCGTGCTTTGTGTTGCATCCAGCAGGACTGAAGTGTATCAGATAATCCCATTTTAAGTTCATGTATGATTGACACAGACAGAAAATTATAAACCTGGACCATTTTACTGCCATATGACAAAATGAAACTATAGAGAAAAATGGTGAACTTTTTTAGACTTTCTAACTAGGAAAGTCTTTGAAGATAGGTAAACTTTTGTGACAGGATTAAGGAAAATTAGAGGCTAAAATGTTGGTAAACAGGTAATGAGATCCATCAGAGGAAGCCAGCAAACAGGCTTGGAGAGAGAAATGAAATGTTAGGTGCAGATGATATATAAATGAATGACAAAGTAAGAGCAATTGCTTCTTAGGCACACACCAACAAATGACAGAGTCAAAGATAAATATGTTCAACTAGAAAACACCTCTATCTGGGATTTGATGCAAATTGTGCAGTTAATTTTTATATGGGACTAGGAGAAATCACTGATCATCACTGCCAAATTTCAACTGGAAGGGAAGAAATCTCCCTGTCCTGCAGTTCAGGCTAGCCAGACGAGACTGAACTAGAAGGATGATTGTAGCCAAACACCCAGTAAAATCCTTGACCCAAGTCACATAAAGGAACCTGTCGACACAAACCCTAATGGCTGCAGGGGGTGGTACTAATGAGAGTCTGCAAGGACATAAAGGCTCCTGGACTGCCATTTGCAAGTTCCGCAACCTAGGAAAAGGATTTTTGACTTGAACAACTACACGAACAGGCCAGTTGGAATACAAATAATGGGCACAGTAGTCCTCCTTTTGAATTCAGTATGACCAAGGATGAGCTTTCTTATAGAGGAGAAAAGATTTGAAATAGGAAAAGTTAGTTGTGAAAGGGAACTTCAGTAATGGTACGAAAATTGTGAGCATGGGGAAATTTGCGATATATACAGACCGAGGAAAGTAGACAGAGGACACAGACTGGGGCAGCTGCAGAAGATTGTGCTGGGAGTGTTATCTCCTGAGATTTGAGGAGCCACTGTTGAGTTCAGAACAGATTGAACTTACTCCTGTGGATTGGGTGAAACTAACAGAGAAATGTATCTATTTTTATTACTGTGATTCCATTACAGAGACCACAGAGGCTTTGGTTATATTCGGGGCTCCTACCAGATGCCCAGATAACACACATAACTGACATTATCGGAAATTTGACTTGGTTTTCAGCTGACTAAAGCATCAAGTAATGCGGTCATTGCCTTTTCCACTGCCTTGAGCTCCTGCCACATGCTCCCCAAAGTGCAGGGAAGCAAGTCCTTACCGCTGGAACTGTCTGCCAGCTGAGGTGCACTCATGGGACAGAGACCCAACAACTACACTGCAAAGCATGACCCCCAGTTGCTGTGAGGGAGCAAAAAAGCACAAAAGAGGGGGTCTTTGCTCAGCAGCTGAGATTTAGCAGGTCTGATACCAGCAGTCATCAAAGTACTTTTGCAGATATCCCTGCCCATAGCAGGGAGGTTGGGACTAGATGATCTTTAAGGTCCCTTCCAATCCAAACCATTCTATGATTCTGTGATTCTATGATTTTCTGTTAGTCAGGCTAATATTTTCTTTTGTTTGCTTGTGCTTTCTCACTATCGTCCTACATCTTGGCATCACATCCAAGGTTACTGCTAGAAGGCTGTTTTATATACACATGAAGGCTGTATCTTTGATTCACAGTTTTCACTCAAACACACAAATTAGCACCCAAAAGCTACCTACACGGACACTTTTAAATTATGAAGACTTACCCATTTTGTGTCATGGCTACCTCAAGAACTATCTCTTCCTTTTGTAATTACTCCACTAGTGAGTATCAGCTGTACCTAATCTATCAAACAGAAAAGATGTAAGAGCACAGTATTTTTAGAAAAGGATTCTTCATTTTCAAATGTAGTTCCACTTAGAGATCAGAAATATCTGACTTTTAGGGGAGTCTGTCAACTTTTTCTTCTTCCTTAGGATTTTGAAGAGGAGAAAGGGAAGCTAGAAGGGAAGAAATTGTAGTTTTTAATCCCAATAGACTCAGAGTAAAAATAAGAATTTAATTTAGACTTTGTAAAAAACTATCATTAACTCAAATATAGGATGATTGAAATTTACAAAATAAAACAACGTTTAATTTTTAGAAATGGTACTATATTAAAAAAGTCCTTTATTTCCCAAGAAAAGAAATTTGCTGAAATCATAGTACTAAATAAAATTTGCTCTGTAAGATATATAATAATTGACTGTATTTAGAAAGCAACTGTTTCATTAGAGTGGATTCTTTAGCCTCAGTTTATTTCAGGCTCAGTTTGAATCATGAAATCTGACCTAGTACTTTGATTGGGTGGAGGGCAGTCCAGAACACATGGCTGGAAGGGACTTCTTGGGTCTTTGAGGCTACAGGTCCCTTGCTGCAGGACTTTTGAGTCCATCAAGTTTGAAGAGACTTAGCATTTGCAGGTGGCCGTACTAACATCTCTATTTTTCAGTCTCTCATCAAGACATATGACATGCTTTGTGTCAAGTACCCTGTTTTATTGTACTTCTACAAAAGCAACAAAGGTGCAGTAAGCCTCAGGATCTGATTATTTGCAACAATCCTGTTTAGGAAGATTAACTAGTGCTAATTATCTGGATCTGACTGCAAAACAATCTTTTCAGTTGGCAAGGTGGTGGGAGAAAACAGTTAAATGCAGATTAAGTGGGATAAGAAATAATGATGCTGATACAAAAGAATATTATCATCATAAATACCGAATATGATGAATCTGGGTAAATAGTCATATGAAAATCAGGTTAACAGATTTCTAAAAAGCTTTGGAGTTCAATAGCAAGGAACACATCTGTTCTTCCTCATGACTGAGATACTTTCGGTGACCTTTTCTTTAAAAAGCTGCACTCTCAAGACGACACATTTATTATTTAACATTGTATTAAATACTTCTGCAAAATCAAGAAATAATGTACGTGCTCAGAACCTCTAAATGATGAATTTGAGAGTGGAATGAAGTTCATTCCTATTCCTTTTATGGTTCTCAAATGTCTGTCTGTACTGGTGATTTATTTTCAGAACAAATAGAAGTAACATTGTAATTATCCTTCTATGCTAATAGTTTTGTTATTGTATTAAAAATGTTTTAAAAGGAACACATGGCATTCACTGGCATAAACACTTGTATTGTGAAATGGCTCCACTCTGCTTATGCCTGCTTCTTCGCCAATATAATTTTCCGGCAGTATGTCTATATTGTATTTCTGTTACTGCAAGTTATCAATTTTATGAACAAATACAGTATTATTTGCTTTCACAAAATAGAAGGAACCACAGTAGTTCTTCTCTCAATTAGTAAGATCATACTATGTAATTACTTGCAACATAACTTGTTAATTCTGAGCATTTGTTATGACCAGATGAAATAAAATACAATAATGTTCAGAAAACATCACCTGTTAATGGCTAGGATAAAACTAAAATGTTATTTTTTTGGTATTATAAAACAAAATAAGGTGCACAGATGTATGAGAAAGAAGTTTACTGGCAAACTGTTAATGCTTATCAGATAATATGAATGAAGGTTCAACATATACTCAGGACGTGGGAAGAGCACTAAGAGTGCAGAAAACCACATCAGAGGTGCAGGGTGGGCAGAATAATTTTAGGCATTCGGTACACTTTACACATCAACCATACACAGGTCTAATCTTCTAATAAAAGTTACTTTCACTGAGCTCTACCCTGCCTGATAGCTTATGTTCATTTCTCCATCACTGAACAGTATCCCCCAAAAAATTTATTTTCTGAATGTTCATCTTACCTCCCTTGTTGAATTATAATAATCTAAATATTTTTTTCCATGAAGTATAGTGCTGTATATGTATATGTAAACAGAGTGACTGAGAGAGAGAACAATCCTTTTCTTCTCCCATAATAAACATTTTTCATTTCCCCTCCCTTCTTTCATGGAGAGGAAACACTTTGTTCACATGCCCCGTTTTGTTTCCTAGCCACTGAACAACCTATGTAACCCAAGCCTGAGGGCCTAAAATTATAAGAGAGACCATTTACCTAGTTTATAAATGTGCAAGACTATATTTTGTAATGAAGCAAAGGAATTTAATAATAAATAATGTCTACGTAGGTATTGATAATACACTCCTTGCCATGGTCTACCCACATTTGTGAACAAACATAATTTGCTAATTTTTATTCCGTTTAAGTGCTATCTGTGCATCTAGCTTTGTTGTCAGAGTGAAAGGAACAGAAGTAACTTGATGAGAAACAAAACTGAGTAAGAATAAGAGGAAGAATCCTGAAGGATGTTGAAGTTCAGGACACTGAGGTTAAATTTATGGGGATAAAAAG
>NW_009600546.1:18551-26917 GCF_000690535.1 Cariama cristata
GTAAGGAAGATTATTTTAACTACTGAGTACATGAGGGCATGCCATCGTACAGGAGAAACCAAGATTTCCTGGGCTGCAGGAGGGAAGTGCCTATACAGCACAGAACTGTATAGCATAAGAATAGGACTTGCCTACTTTTGGGGAAGGGTTTGCCTTAAAACCCACACTATTTACAATTTTTTTCTACAGGCAGGCCAAGATTAATCTCTTTTTGTGCAGAGACCAGCAATATCAAGTCTCATCATTCCTGTGTCATACTCTTGTCTAATAAAAATAAGTTCTCCACAATTGTTAAGCTAAGCAAGGATTGATTATAAACTGCTGAATAAAGTGGCAGGAAAAAACAGCTCCAGGAATAATAAATGGTGAAGTTTTTCATTTCATTTCATTTCATTTCATTTCGTTTCATTTCATTTCAATCAATTGTGTCATTGGTCTTCTTCCTGCTTAGGGCTTAGGCTTTTGCATAACAAAGTTTTAGTGCATTTTCAATCTGGTAGAGTGGGTGGGAGTAACAGTCATCACTAAGAAATCATTTCCACACCTGCATGTGAATCTCACCCTTCTCTCTTGGAGCAATTCTGTGACCTTGTTCACTCATGCCTGAAATATATTAAATTTTGCACATGATCTGTATATGGAAAAGGATCTGTAGATTGCCTCTGAAGCTGTCTCTTGACAGATCAGAAGAAAAAAGTCCCGTACCCTTGTTACTGCAAACAAAATTAACTGAAGAACTAACACAGAAGAACTTGCATGGAAAAGTCACAGAAATCAAGCTGTTGCTTAGCTGCCAGAAACAGTGTCAGTGTAGGCACTGTTACATGGTGACTCTCTCACCATGTCTCAGTTTGGAAGACAGGAATGAAGCAGTTAAATCAGAATAGTATCTATCACATATATAGAAAATATCAGTTTTCAATGGGAGAATTACAGAAATTAGAAACAGAACTCTATTAATCCAGCTAGCCATTGCCAACGCCAGAGCAAGGGCATTTACGCTCAGGCAGCCCACTCAGGAAAGGACCATCCTACTGGCACGATGCTACTGGTTGCTGTATATTACATGAATTACATTTTTTAAAATAACTCAGCATCTCTACAGTATATTGTTAATTGTTAGGATGAAACTAATTTACTAGCTTTGCTTACATAGATTTGGCTTTAAATTTGAGCGAGAGCCCAATTCATAACATAATCCCTCAGAAAGACATAACAAATTTCATAAACAAGCATCCGACCCAATTCACGCATCCAGCTGGCAATTCTATGCTCAGCCTAGGTTGAGAAGTGAAGATAACAAAAGCTCCATTTCAGTCCTGAAATACACTATCACTATTAATTATCCTGTCCTGATGCACCGAGGGCCCAGCAATGCCCAGTGCTGCAACCTGACAGGATAACTGCAGCTGCCGAACACAAAACCTAAGTGTGTCATTTCTAGAAATCTCCTAAGGAAAAGGTTCTTATATGGTTGTGCTGTCCCCATGTGCCCATGTGAATGTTCTTTTCCCCTTACTAACTTTTGAACCTATGGAACATTTGCATTCAAGTTCCACAGCAGATAGAGATCCTAAAGGTACTGGTTTCCTACAGGTTTAATGAAAAGAAATGGCTGCTAAGAGCTGCAAATGAGTGCTCCCGTGAAGGAGCCTGAGCTCAGGTTGGACTATGCCAGTCACCATTTGCACAGCTTGTCTCTCACTAAGAGGGGATGTGGGAGAGAGGTAAGAGAGCTCCAGGGATTTAGGAGATTTGATCAAGAACTGCGGTGTGCTGAGTAAGAGAGGTGAGATTATTGTTGAGAGGAGAGGTGTAGGCTCCAGTACCTCTAATATCTGTAGAAAAACTGAAGTTAGGAAGAAATAAAAAATTTAAAATATGTATATAGAAAATATATATATGTGTATATTATATAAATATATCTTTGACGGAAGTGTGTACATCTCAAACATATTTAAATCAGTTTGCTTTCCTTGAGACTGTTGAATCTATATTTTTTTTTAGAGAATCAGACATTTTCCCTCTATTTTTCATTACCAAATTAAGAGGTACTTCAAAAAGACACCTTAAAAGGCATCTTAAGGTAACATAAAAATCCAGATGAATTTTTAATTCAAAATAAATAGAAAATTTAACACAGCTGGCTTATTTTCGTTTATTGCATTGAGGATGGGCCTATGAAACTATAATCTGATTTCCTGTCCCCAACTAAGCAGTGATTTTCAATTACTATTTTTGCTTATTAGAAACTACAACACTTATGTAACTGATGGATATTAAAAACCAACAGGTGATACACTAACAATAAATAATACTGAGCCCAAACAGTAACAGAAAATTAACGATTAAGAAGAACAGGGGAGAAGGAAGCATGACACCTAAGAAAAAAAGGAATTTCTGTCTGAGTTGCATATGTACCCTGCTTTCTCAGAGGCATTGTCCTTGTCACTCCAAGCAGTCCTACACAGTTCTCCTTCACAAAAGATTTTCTCTCTTGCTATATTCTTCCCCAGCTGCTATTCTTCCTCTAACTCCCTTGTTCCTGATTCCCATACACTAACCCGCAGCCAGACTTATGCTGTCATTTGGTCCTGTCTTGTGTGTGCCTACTTCTCCTTCTTCCACTGATATAATTGTTGAATTTCTCCATACTCCACTTTCCTCACCTCTTGACTCTCACATTAAAGTCTTCCTGGCTGCCTCCTGCTGTTGTTCATCCTCACCAATCATTTCTGCTTTCAGGCTGTGGTTCATCTTCGATGAAAATCTTCTCAACAGTCTGTCTGCTACCAGCCGCAGATGCTGAGCCCTTCATCCCAGATCTGTACATTTTTACTAGTCAGATATACCTTGCTACCTTCATTTGATATCAATATCATAGAATACTGATTTAAGATCAATGTCTTACGGGCCTCTGTTTTCACAAGAACTGATAGAACAGTTTCTTCTTAATATTTTTAATTATCAAGTCTTTTTTCTAGAATCCAGAAAATTCCTAGGAAGTCACTGTTTTCATGTCTGCTTTCATGTCAAGGCTACTTACTTTCAGTGAGATCCAAACTCAGCACTGAAAATAAAAAAGCAGTAAAATGTGTTCACTTCTGTGGTATTCAGACAGTGGACAGACATGCCATAACTCAGGATGAGAGGTGGAGAAAAAGCAGGAACTGATGGGCTGAAGGTGGAACTGGAAAATGCAGCTACCTCTGCTAAAGGGAAGGAATGCAAATTAGCTAAAAATGGCTAATTAGCTACCTACAAAGTGTTTTCAGATGAGAACAGAATTATTGATGATATGCCAAAAAATTAAATGGAAAATAAGTTCAAGGATTTTAAGAAGTTTTACCTGTGTGATCACCGACAGTGATTTCAGCCACTTCTATCCTGTCCACACTTCTATATATATATGTTAAAAAAAAGAATTACGAAACACAGAGCTAAAAAACTCAGAATAACTAATGTGGAGATAGAGGCTGCAGAAGGATTTACATGCAGGTAAGTATTACAAGCACATTGCTTTGCCATCCACCTTATCCTCCTGAATTTAATTATCTTTGTGGTCTACTCATTCAAATGTAATGAAATTAGCCAAGGCATTATAAAACTGCAAGGTGTTATGGAGAGTGTACACAGGCAAATAAATCCTCCGTCATGACGGAGTGACTGCATGAAACTAATTTTCTCATGCTAAATTTATAGTCCCAAAGCCTACAGGGGCAGGACACTGTCTTATAACCATCCTCATGATTTCTTAGCCCACTCCCTGCCTCTATTTTGACCCAAGCCAGCAGAACTTGCCCAAAAAGCAGTTTAGGAGGAAGCATGGGCATGGGAGGATTCCAATAGATCCTAGGGATGAGGTGCTCTTGTTCTGAGGAAAGCTTAAGATAGGTTAGCCATATGGGCATCAGCCAGATCTTGCTCTCAGAACCAGAGACATACCTGGTCTTTTTATTTATCTGTACAAATGTAACCATAAGTGATCATAAGATTGAGAGCTTTAGAGGTCTCTCAAGAAGAGGACCTTCAGATTCCTGTCCATATATACTGCATATCTTCTAATGCCAGATGAGTATAGGATGGCACCAAGGTAAAATCAAATGACAGAAAGTTTCTTCCTCAATCCAGGAAAGCTGAGAATATGCAACACGGACAAAACTGTCACATGTTTAGATTCATCTCCTCACTAAGAAACTACAAGCATGGTGGCAAAAGCCAAGATCCAGCTTTGAACCATCTGAGAAAATTCATTTCAAAATTGCAAAGAATCCTTTTCCCAGGGGGGTTCTGTTCAACAGTTCCTATAATCTGCCAACATGCTGCGTGAAAGCACTCGCTCAAATGGAATAGCAAAAGACATGCAAGTTAATGACTTCTGCTGTGCACTGAGCACTTACAGACCTCTCCACAAGGAAGCTGCTGAACAGACTGCTCTGTTCATTTGCATGCAGCCTGACCTGCAACGGGTACCTGTTGCTGGCACCGGGCTTCTATCAGTACACTAATGGAATATAAGGAGTCTGTTAGCTTGCACATTAACTGAGAAGTGGTGCTTTTAAAGGTAACTCCTACGGCAGTATGGTCTTCAGCCACTGGGTAGCTGATGGAACAGCACAGTGAACAGTTCTCTCCAGACTTTTATGTATTTCCCCTATTTAACTGCAAGTGAATTTCTACACTTCCTGGCATTTCTGTCCCTTTACTGATGAAGACATGACTTTGGCTATCAGTGAAGCTAAACCACAGTGAAGTGGTAAGTGGTGGTGAAGTTAAACCGCAAAGTGTAGTAACGGCAGCAGTGCGACAGCTGAAGGGTTTCTCTAGTTCTCATCCTTTAGTGGTCCTAGCAAAAAGAGAAAGCTGAAGCAGAAAACAGGATTGCTTTTGTGTGGAAAGTGGATTCACATATCTTCCCTTCCTTTGTGAGTATCCCTCAAATGTACCACTAACTTCAGTGGAACTACTCATATGCTTAATAGCAAACACATGTATTCAGCTAATTTCTAACATTCATAAATAATATTCAACCTCAACAATAAAATCAGAATTTTTTTACAACAGGCAAATAATAAAAAGTCTGCCTAAACTTTATTCTTCCTCCAAGTTACACATATTCACGTAAAACAATTTTATTTGCATCCTCTGGATGGGAGCTCAATTTTCAGTCACGTAATGCAACTAATGGTATACAGAGATCACGAACTGAAACAACTTTTCAGTTGCCTACAAACTCCACCAAGGAACCAACTGAAATGCCTGCTCTGCAGATATGCCCACGAACTGCAGGGAGCTTGGTACTACTTGTGAAACAAAGAGGGCATATCTGAGAAAGAGTGACATAACAAGAAAATATAGCTGGTAGCAGGGAGAAGACGTTCTTTGTCCTATTCAAGAAGCAGCGTATTTTGGTGAAACACAGACAGTGCTTCTAACTAGACCTTCAAATTCAATAGTGGTCCTATTTTAGTTTTGAAGACCCTTTCAGGATGCATGGATTCTCACAAGATAATGATTCCAGTCTGTGAGTTTAAGGTTTCAAAAATACTACCCCATCTTGCATACTCTTGAAATGGTTGAAAATATTAAAACAAATATTAAAAAGTGACGTCAAACTTATAAAATGTTGACATTTAATCAAGTCACAATGTTTTATATGAATGCTTATTGCAAAAAGAATTAATTGTTACTGATAAAATTCAGAAATCAATGAGGAAATTAATTCAGTCATTAAATTAAAACAGCTCTAAAGAATTTTTCGGATGTTCATATATCATAGCATATTTTATGCTCTATTAAAACAAAAGTAGAATATTGCCCTGCTAGAACATATAATTTACAGATTTTAGAACATTTATGATTCACAGTTTCTATAAAAATCAGTTTTATTTTGTAAGGTGTTACTACGTTATCTTTTCCGCTTAATGTATTAGTTAAATATGGTACTGGCTTAACACTGCAATTTCACACAAAATATTGCATTAATTTTACATTTCCAAAAATACTTATGATATCCACCTTATAAAAAAACCTCAGGAATGTTGGTAACTATTAATTAATTTTGTTAATCACAGGGAGGTAATTTTTCCTTCACAGTACAAATTTGTTCTTGACAGGTCTTACTGCAGCAAATAGGAACAAGAAGAGTACTTATTACTGTGATTATTTTCAATTAAGTTTCAATGTGATTTCATAGACTGAGCTATAAATAATTTTTGCTGGCACCAAATTCTACCTAGACAATGGCAAATCCTAAATATTAGAGTACTATAGTTACAAAACTGGATAAAATCTGAATGTAACTTTTGGAGCAGAGTTTTAATTCATGTAAGATAACATAGTTTAACATTTCTTATTGTAATGAAAAGTAAAAAAAAAAAAATCAATTGTGTCATACACACAATTACTTGCAAGCATAGGAAAAAAATCCTGAAAATAGGTATTTAAAGACAAACCCCCTCCCAGTGTTAAGGAGACTATGTTTTGATTACTTTACACTAAAAAGTAGGACTGCTAGGAAAATATCTCCCAAAGGATCTCTTCATCTTATGCAGATACAAAAAGAACCATACACAAATTATTTAGCTGATGAGGAAAAAAATTTTTTTGCCTTTGTTAAGGAATTGTTCACCTTTTCCTAAACATGCTCCATTAGGAATGGTCTGAGAACAACTTGCATGTTTTCTTCCTGCTGTGACATGTTCTCAATGACAATTTTTTGCCTCTTAATGCATTCCCTGAGCAGCAAGGGAGAGTTTAACTGAACTTACATATGCCTAACAGTACTAGAGAAAATCCTATCGCTTTGTTCAAGCAGTAATCAAAATGCAATACAAAACCTGTACCGACATTTAAGAAAAATCTTGGAGCAATTCCTCAGTTGTAAACTATTAAAATAAAAAAAAAATATAGGAAAAATATACAATTCACCAGTGAACTAGATTCTCAAGTTTCCACTGAATTTAGATGCACTTGCAATGTCTTCAAAATCCTCACTATTCATTGCCAAAGCATTTGGTAATTGCTAGGTATAAGGGTGTGTTTTACTTCATCAAATTGAAAAAAAAAAAAAGAAAATTAACCTACAGTGGTCCAATAACATAGTTAAGAAGCACAACGTACACCCAGAAGGACAGAAAAAATAATTTCATAAATTCTTTTTTGTTGTATTGCTAAAGCATGCAACAGGGACTTGACAAATTTTAGGCTTATATTCTGGCTCTCCGTTGACTTCTGCTAGTCTCAGGTAACTTCTCTTTTCTCTTCTTCTCTTATCCTCCCCCATATTTGTATCACTTCTCTATACAGACTGCAAAGGTCAGATATGAATAAAATATGAAAAATGGATACAAGTACCTAAAATGCACTGGAATTTGGCATCTGTTTCCAAAGAAATAAACATGAAAAATTCTGATCGCAGTCCCAGTGGTGCCTCAGTTCCCCAAAATCAGCTTTTTTACCCTAACTTTCTTTCTAATTTTGATTCTATGCATGTTGAGAAACTACTGACTCTTGCCAACATGGAGATGGCAGGGACCTATCCTTCACATCAACGTTCAGAAAACACAGGTCCTGCACGTTCTGCCTCATGGACAAATCTGGTAAGCTTTACAAAGAGCAGCTGCAGAGCTCAGCTCAAGAAATGTAGTTTTGGCCACTGCTTTCTTTTATTACATCTGACTGGAAAAGGTGAAACATAACCCCCATTTTTAAAAAGGGAAGTAAGACAGACCCAGGGAACTACAGGCCAGTCAGTGCCTGGCAAAATCATGCAGCAGATCCTCCTGGGAATGATGTTAAGGCACATGGAAAATAAGGAGGTGAGTGGTGACAGTCAACACGGCTTCACTAAAGGCAAATCGTGACTGACAAACGTGGTGGACTTCTACGACAGTTTACAGCGTTGGTGGATAAGGGAAGGGCAACTGACATCATCTACCTGGACTTGTGCAAAGCATTTGACGCTGTCCCACATGACATCCTTGTCTCTAAATTGCAGAGACATGGATTTGAGGGACAGAACACTCGGTGGATAAGGAATTGGCTGGATGGTCGCGCTCAAAGAGTTGTGGTCAATGGCTCGATGTCCAAGTGGAGACCGGTGACGAGCGGCGTTCCTCAGGGGTCATTATTGGGACTAGTGCTGTTTAACATCTTTGTCGGCGACATGGACAGTGAGATTGAGTGCACCCTCAGCAAGTTTGCCGATGACACCAAGCTGTGTGGTGTGGTCAACACACTGGAGGGAAGGGATGCCATCCAGAGGGACCTGGACAGGCTTGAGAGGTGGGCCTGTACAAAGCCCATGAAGTTCAACAAGTGCAAGTGTAAGGTCTGGCACATGGGTTAGGGCAATCCCAAGCACA
>NW_009600547.1:0-767 GCF_000690535.1 Cariama cristata
GAGCCTGGTAGGGTGGCAGTGGGGAGCCCAATGGGGCAGTTAGCCCTGCCCGGGACATGACACGCTCAGCTCTATGTGCTAATTTTAGTTAGCACTTCAATATTACATGGAGTGGAGCCTCACTTTGTGCTGTTTCCTTCTGGCTGCTCCCTGAGCCTTGTTTTTATTTATTTTTTGCAGGTTTACGGCCAAGGGTCTGGCCTGGACTGTAGGCACCATGTCCAGAAATTAAACTTGCTGCAGGGTGAGGCAGAGGAAGCAATTGGCTGGACATCTCGGTAGAGTGTTTAATCTTTATCTGCTTGTTTCCTTTGATGTGTTACAGTTGATGCGCATCTTCACACATTGGGTGCCTGTTACCTAATTTGAGCTCACAGGAGAGTTTTGTTGTCATCTCATAGGAACAAGCTATTTGTTGGGTTTAGTGTCCTGGCATGTTTCTTTTGACAAGGATTTTTTTCAGATACGTTTAGTTGATTAATAGTGTGTGTTGGTCAGGCCTTTACCCGTTAAAATACATGCAATAGGATTTGTTTGGGTTTTTTAAATTGGTCTTTCTTATTTACTTTTGATGAGCTAGCTGTAGAGATGTCCATCTTACAGACTGAAAAGGAGTGCAGAGGTGCATACTCAGAGAGAAAACATCCTCTACTCTATGCTGTTGCCACCTAACTGTTGGCATTCAGGGGTTTCACACTGTGAATCTGTTGAGTAATCGCTGCTGCTATTGATAAAAAGATGTGTTTCATGCAAACATTTTGGCGTAA
>NW_009600547.1:798-3568 GCF_000690535.1 Cariama cristata
TCCTGCTGGGCTGGAAAACCTGAGTAGCTCTTTCCTGTTTATTTCATTCCTGAGTCTGTTTACAAATTGCCTAATCTTGAACTGGTCTTGAACTGGTCCAGCTTCCTTTTTACTGAAGGTTATTTTCAGAAATCAGTGAAAGCTAGTTAGATAACTTAATTGTGTATATGCAGTGGTTCAGGGTTAAGCTTTGGGAAGAAAACTCATTGTTTGTTCACTTTATCAAAAAGGGTTGCTATTTCTATTCTGAAAACATTGTGAAATAACTTCCCTTTTTCATTGTTCGCTAGGGATATAATTAGTGGGTTTAAGCTGTTGTCCCAAAGACATGCTGTTATATCCCTAGTTATGATCAATTAGAATTTATTATTTCATGATGAGCAGCTTTAGATCAAACTTGCTACTCTATTTATATAGAAAGAAGGAGGGCTACTCTCTAAGTAGATTTTTTCAAGTATGTGGGCAACATATCCTTCATTTGACATCTGCTTTTCAATACATCTTTTTTTTTTCTGGCATGCCTCCTACCCAGTGTTCCTATCTATGCTTTCTATCCAATCCCTTGCGCTGTGACTAGGTGATTTGAAAATTATAAATCAACAGACAGAAATCTTGTTCTAGAAACTCTAGTTTAAACCTCTGTTTTAGGTGTGTAGAAGACTCTCTAAATGACAGCAAAAACAGAGCAGCCCAACATGAAAACAGTTCGGTCCAGCAGGTAAGATACCTACAAAGCTGAGGTAAATATCAACCCATATTGACCTAGGTGAATCAAAGTGAAATCAGTGATCCCTTTATATGGATTCAGACAGCTGAAATGGCGTATATAATCAGAGAGGCTCCAGCAGAGAGAGAATGAGATGTATACAGAAACTCTGCTCCACCAGGATACTGAACCTGGGAACACGATACAGGAACATGTCCTAAACTGACTTGTGATTTGAGTACATACATAACAATGCCAAAAATGAGAACCCTGTATTTTGCTGTTTTCAGTAATTCTCCAATGTTGTAGGAGGGAATGGCAGAAGTCAGTCGCTGGAGTAAGTATCTGGACAAGGACAGTGAAGATAAGGAAGATGGGGAGGAGGAGGCAGGTACAGAAAGGCAACAGTTCTGTTCCCGGAGGAAGAACACTGTGGAAGAACAAAGGTACAGAAAGAACTTTTCTTTTTTGTACAGTGGTGACATTTGATTTGGAGGTGTGGGACGTAGCTCATCTCTGATAGCTGAACAAAGTACAGGTTGGAATGTATGACCTGAGCTGAGCAGGGATTTGGTATTTGGGGGTAAAACTTCTCTTATTGCTAAAGCCATGCATTTTATGAACATTTCTGGTGACTTGTGAAAAAAATTCACAGTGGAGCTAATCTGTCCTCTTTGTGAATGGTTTTCTTGGCCAGGAAACACCAGAAGAGCTTCCTCTCCAGTGATGTTCAGGAGTATGCAGAAGAAAACAGAGTTTTCCAGCTTGCCTATCAAGCCAAAAAGGTTAAAACGACTGAGGTATTTTAGTGGTAGAAGATGCTTCCTATCAGTAAAACAAAAGAGGGTTCTCCTGACCTCTTTTGTGTCATCATGATTTTGAATTTTTATGAGTCTTCCTCTGCTCTTCTCTTTGAATGACTGGGGAGGAGAAGAAAATTGTGTCAGTAGTTTCTCTATGAAAGGTTTTAGTCAGGCTAAATCAATACCACGTTGTGCAGGCTGCGGGGTTGAGCCGGATTCCTCCATCAGCACAGCTGTAACCTATGCTGCTTTGCCTTACTGAGGCAGTGGCACCTGTGTAGCGTGTAATCATTAAGGTTACTGTGATTACGTGCAGTGTCAGTGAAGTTGGCCTGACTCACCGCAGCCCAGAGTTCATCAGCCTCAGCTCTGCCTCAGAGGGCTGGTGAGAATTCAGGTGCATTTGAAGGACCTGAGTGCTCTTTCTTTGCCTGCTTCTGTGCAGCTTGCCTGTGCTGCTGGTTTTATAACCAAGTTCTCTTTCTTCTTACAGCACAAGAAATGTTTAGTAGCAGCGCCTGATCAAGATAATGGAGATGCTGTTTCTGGAGACAGTACGGTTCCTGCTGTCTGTGAGTCCGTAGTGCCTGAGGAGAATACACAAACCCCACCTGCTTGTACCAAAACCTCAAAATGGGAAAAATTTCTCTCCTGTTCTGAGAACTATAGTGAAAATGCTGGCAGGGTCACCTTGTCACCACAGGATGGCAGTGGAAGGTTGGGGCTACACAGCACCACTGCAGCAGATGCTGGTATGGCCAGTAAATGCTTAGAACAGGCGGCAAGAACTCTACCTCAAGGTACAGGTTTTGAATTTAAAAAGTGTGTCGCTAGCACTGAGCGACTTGCCTCGAAACTGCCTGGTACCATGGTGCCCAGCACGACTTGCTCAGCTGAGGAGGATGTGGTGTTCAAAGGACCTCAAAGCCAATCAGTAAGGGTGGGATCTGATGTTGTAGAGACCACTGCAGGAAGGTGGTGTTTGGATAGCATGAGGAGGGCAAACACCCTTGTTAACTCTAACACTGGGCCAAAGCCTAGCAACGTTTCTTGTGAACATCTCTTCTGCACAGGTGATGAGTTTGATGATGATCTTTGAGAACTTCAGGCATCTTTGACATTGCTTTCTTGTTTGTCTCTCTGAGACATTCGGTATGTTGAGTACTAAGGCAAGATTTTGAAGGCAACTTTAAGCCTTACGGAACTGCACTATTAAAGCTGTTTACTTGTTTTATGGCTGTGTTTGGGGGGAAGAGTGGAA
>NW_009600547.1:3626-8406 GCF_000690535.1 Cariama cristata
GGGTGAAGAAACTGTGGGCAAGTACTAGGGTTACAGAGTGTTGTCTAGCAACCTCATCAGCTAGAAACAATGCAAGTAGGTCCTCTTAGAGGGAGGAAGCTCCAAGGATTCCTGGCCAGTAGAATTAAATTCAGTTATTAATTCCCCATTTCAAACTACAGCTCTTTTCCCCTGTACTACCACTTTGTTTAGATCTCCCATAGCAACCCTGTCTTCCAGAGCTGCAGAGCAAGCTTCGGAGCCAGCAAAGCATTTGATTTCTCTTCAGAAGTATAGCCCTAAAGGTACACAGAGGTGTGTGCAAAAAGGCAGGCCTACAGTCCTGGGCTGCCTCCCTTGCACAGGGAGCTGCTTGATGAAATCACATGCTCTTAGTTAAAAGAGGGGAGGGACTAGGCTAAGTTACAGTAAACAAAGTAATGCAGCTAATATTTAAGTAATACTTAAAACACCCACACAGGCTCATCACAGGTAGTATTATTTATTTTTCCTCCATTCTACAAGCACTGAAGTACATGAGACAGAATCCCTTAGCAGGAAGAAAGATGAACCACTGAGTGAGTTGTACTGCATTGTCTGCTCTCAGTTAGGAAAAGTGCTTTTTGTTACAGAGACTGCTACAAGTGAGGTGGCTGCTTGGAATACTGGATGGCATCTAGCGCTGCCCCAATGTCGCAGTTCTTTGTCTGCAGGAGTCGAGTAAGCCATCCACCCTCATCAGAGAAGCCCATAGACAGCATCTGGGACAGAGATTCAATGAGGCGAGGGTCTGCTTCTGTTAAGAAAAGAAGCATAAAGCTGAAGTATTTCATGTAATTGGCAAACCAGCCAAGGCTCTAATACAACACAGTAGACAGGCTGACACTAACTCTAGTAAATCTAGCATAGCTGATCAAATTCTAGAAGACATGCTGTCCTTTGTCTCCCAGCAGGACAGATGTTTGAGATAAAAGATACATAACCAGCTAAGAAAACTGCTGAGTCAGACTCAGCTGGCCTTGCTGTAGGAATCTGTGCTGTTGGTCTCAGTTAAGTGTCTTTGGATACTGTTACTGGCTCCCACCAGAAAAATGCTGTCTTAAAGCCACAGGATGTACTAGTCCACATCCTGCATTAAAAGGCTCTCTTGAAGAGTACATAGCAAGGGCATGATTTAGGATACCTTTTTTCATGTTGCTCAGATGGGCATATTAGTCTACGGTCAGAAGACTTAGCTGCCCACATTCAAGCAGAACCTGACTGTTTCTAACAGAGTGCAAGAGCTGTAACACATGCTAACAAAGTTATGGACAAGTTTAGCTGTAACTTATGTGACCTTGGTTTCTACCATCTCTAAAACCAGGTTGGCTTATGTCAGGCAAGTTGGCAGTTCCTGACTGAAAATTACTCTCAGCTATGAAACCTGCACACATTCTCATACCTGGTGGGAGATGTGGGTAGAGTGCAGCTTCTCGCAGTCCTGTAGGTCCTGGCTGGGGAGGATCCTGAGATGCATCCAGGGAGCTGGGACCCTCTGTCTCTGGCATTTGCAGAGACTGCAGTTCACCTGTGGAAGGATCTACTTCTTTGGAAGATAAGTGGGTCCAGTCCTCCTCACCCCCTGATGAACTGCTGGACTCACTGTGTTCCTGAAATGAAAGAAAAAAGGCCCAGGTGCTGCAGTGCTTGCCAGGTAGGATGCATGTTTCTACTATCTGCTTTTAATACAAAGAGTTACATCCACAAGGAGTCCTACCACCTTTACTGTAAACCTGTAAAGCAAGGGTGCTGTGTATGACTTAATCTGCTGACATCTTAATATTCAATCCCACAACGCATACTAAATTATTATCTTCCTTTTTAGCAAAGACTCAGCAAGCATGAAAGTAGTGTCATAGTTCTTGTACCTGGGACTGGAAGCTGCCATCTTCCATTTGTGTGGGCACAGGATCTATCACCATGTCTTGTATCTGCTCCACAACAGCATTTACTTCTGTAGCAGAGTCTGTGTTATTCCAGTCTGGTTTGGTCTGAATGTTCTGGTTAAGGGTACTGCTCCTTGACTCAGCACTGTTATTCTCTGGATTGGGAGAAGCAGGAGTCACTTTGCTTCTCTGTCCTCCGTGTTCCACATCAATATCAACTTCAATACCTGGAAGTGCATTTGAGATGGAGAAAGTCTTACAGAGATTTTTCCAAAGCAGAGTCCTAAATGAACATGGATCGGTCCTGGTCTGAACACTGTAAGGTTTCTGTAATCCTTCAGTTTGCCATCTGACATGTAGGAATTAAAATGCAAAGCATCTTTTAAACAAAGAATAGTTAAGCACCAAATAGTCATCTGCCTCTAGATAGACAAGCCATGTACCTAGAGGGTCAGGGCAGAAGTTATCTGTATCTCCAAAAGCCAGGCAAAATCCTGAGTCACCACTGACTTAGAATTAGTGCTACAGTGGTGACATGTTAATGAAACCTTTCCTCATCTCCTCCCAAAGGAGGGCTCTGGAAAGGTAACGAGTGGCTGTTCTAAGCCTAGGCATTATTAGTACCAGGAGTAAATTAAGCCTTCAAGGCTTAGTAGCATGAGGTCGTTCCGGTATTGGTCACAACAGCTGACTGCTGCTCCTGTTAAAAGGACCTTTAAGCCAGTCTCAGGGATTGGGATAACATACTGTAAGTCACTTACCCAGGGGGCTCAGAAAAGCTGCAACACTCTCCCCAACATTCTTTAAGAAGGTGACATTGGGGTCCTGAGGCTGGCTGTTAGTAGAAGCTTCTAGAAAAACAATTTCTGTTAGCACACATAGAAGCTCAGAGGGAAAAGGCACCTACAGAGTGTATCCCCATGAGATCTTGGTGCTTGTTTTGTGTCACTCTCGTACACTGCACAACAAAGGCAGTATAGAGACAAAAAACCTCTGAGCTACCTCTGGAACAGAAGACCAGTGGCATTAGCATTGTTAAGGCTCATTAGCCATGCTGAAAGGCAGATCTGGAGTAGTGACATGCTTAACCTAACAGCTCAGCTTTGTTTGGTTCCAGATACTCTCTCTGCATCCTCATCTATTACATGGGCCCAAGCATGCCTTAAAATAATCCCACCCTGCACTGAAAGGTGATTATTTCAAGTAAATTAGATTAGTTCCTATGTCTATTTTTCCACCCGGATTCCTGTGCTACAGAACCTCAGCTACCCTGGCTCCACCACCACCTTGTTTACCAGAGCATCTCTTCTTACCATCCGCAGTGGGTGGACTGGAGGCTGCAGCACTGGCTTGGGCTTGTTCAGAGTTTTGGCATGGAGCTGCAGGGCCAGGATATCCCCAGCAGTGCATCCATGGGAAGGGTGGAACACCATGCCGCATTTTACGGAGCCAGCGTCCTCGGGGAAGCCACTGTAAAGGGTAATGTTCATGTGACTCTGTCCACACAGCCAGATTCTAAGTAACTAAAACTCACGACTTAAATTTGAGGAATATCCCATTCATTAGTTCCCCTCCATAGATTTTGCTCACCTCAAATGGATTTAGCAGTGGACTTTGAAACATCACCATGTTGTGCTCCTTGTGGATGCCTTTACCCTCACAGGTGCTGCACAGGTCATAGTCTGGACAGACAGTGCACTTGAACCTGGCACCCACCACCGGTCCTTCACAGCCATCACAGATCACGTTGGGGTGCACCATGTCGCGGGGAGGCTCCTGGTTGCATTGCGAGCGATGTTCCCGCTTGCACTCCTTTTTCTCTATTAAGGAAAGGGAACTTTGCATGAAGAACGAGGTTACTATTTAAAGGCTGGAAATCGGGCAGAGGAGAAGGAAGCACAAACAGCCCTTGTCAGAGCAGTATTGACTTACTGGGTCAGTTTATTTTTACGCTGGCTGCCAAACACAAGCTGGGGGCATGTAGGAGAAATTAAACCAACTGCAAAGGGGTTTTGCAAAGATACCTGCTCCTCAAACTGAGCATGCCTTATCCTTAACAGTCTCTTGGTGTGTTTATTTTAGATTAGTACTGCACTACTCCATTTGGCTTCTTGTCCTATCTTCCTAAACACTGCAAGAACAAAATGTTTCTGGAGAGGGAGTTAGGAAGAAGTGCCAGGAGGCACAACAGAGGAGAACAGGGACAACAGCCACTGGCTTGTGTGACTCATTAGATGGACTGCAGATAAAGCTCCGCAGGTATCTACGTGAACAGAAGGGACCAGGGAGCAACTATGAGCTGAATAAGCTGGAATTAAGGCTTCCTAACACATTATTGTGACTATTAAAGGTACCAGTGCCAGGCTAGCACTTCCAGGGAGCCAGCATGACAACAGCGGCTCACGTTGGGCCAGCAGAGATGACAGGGCTAGGAAGAAACTTGTGATCCATCTACCCCACCTCAGCAGGGAGATTTCCCGTTCTGGTGTATTACCCTGCCCTTTATTCAACCTCCTCTTGAAGGCTGCAGGTTACACTAGGCCCTTGAGGACAAGGGGAAGGGCCAGGTCTTGCTTCTCCCATCTTGGGAACCTTGCCAGCAAGCACACGGGGCGAAGCTGGAGACCTGCTACCGCCCTTCGGAGCTGCGCGGCCCTACCTTTGATGTAAACACGAAAGACGCCGTCCTGCACGTAACGCATCGCCATCTCCAGCTCCTCGTCGGTGGAAAAAGCAATCAGGTCCCCGTCTTCGTCTAGAAAGGGTAAAGTGCAGGATTAGGTGCCCAGTCAGATGTCACGGGAGGCGGCCTGTGGCGGGCAACAGGGACAGCCCAGCCCTGGGCACCCCCGTGCCCTGAAGCGTTCCCGTCCCCG
>NW_009600548.1:0-746 GCF_000690535.1 Cariama cristata
TTGGGGGCTGAAAACAGCTGACCAAGCCTGTTTCCAAGTCCCCAAAACACAGCACTTTGAGTCCCAGAAATGCAGGACTTAGCCTGCATTTTCAAGCACTGAAAACACATGACTTAGTTTTTTTTCTGAGCTTCAGAAAGGCAGCGCTCACCTTCCAAGTCCCAAAAACCACAGCACTTAAGTCTCCATTTTCCAGCCTGGAAAACACAGGACTTAAGTTTTTTTCTGAGCAGTGAAAACATAGGACTTAGCCTGCATTTTTCAAGTGCTGGAAACACAGGACTTCATCTTTTTCTGAGCTTCAGAAACATAGAGCTCTGCCTCTGCTTTTGAGACCCAAAACCAGCCCCCAGAGTTTGTTTTCAAAGCTCCGAAACGCAGCACTTCATCTCTGTTTCCAAGAGATGGAAACGCAAGACCTAGTGTACATTTTTAGTCCCAAAAACACAGGACTTGGTCTTCATTTTCAGCTGCCGAAAATGCCTGACTCAGAAAGTGACTGAGCTCCAAAACAAAGGGCCTTTTAGCATGTTTCCAAGCCCCCAAAACACAGCACTTAACTGCCATTTCGGGGGTTGAACCCCAGCACTGCAATACGCTTTCTGACCCCACGTGTGATGCGGTGGTGAGGGGCTGGAGCCCACCCACAGGCCGGGGACCCCAGGTACAGTTCTGGAGTGCTCGGGGACTGGGGCGGAGGCTCCCCCTGCCGGCGGGAGGGTGAACTCCCGTGCCCGTGGAGCGGC
>NW_009600549.1:0-303 GCF_000690535.1 Cariama cristata
TTTTTTTTCCCCAAGTTGTTGGGACACGCAATGTTTGCAGGTCTTGTCGTGTGGGTTTTCTCTAGGTGTGAACATAGCCTTGTCCTTCCTTTGCAGAGTGAATGCCCTTCAAGCTCTGTAGCTGCAGCACGGGATAAACTGCTTGACCCAGGGCTGGATAAACCCAGTGGTATTTCAGCCTTCTCACCTGGGTTGCTGTTGTTGGTTTTGTGGGGTGGTTTGTTTTTTTTTTTCTTGGAGGCTGGAAGGAAACAGTGATGGAACACTTCAGTCCTGTCTACACTGCAACCTCGGGCATTGCTA
>NW_009600550.1:0-231 GCF_000690535.1 Cariama cristata
CGCTCTGGTCAGTCTGCGAGTCCAGGCCAACTGGTTCGGTTTTGAGCACACTCCGTCATTCCTCTGGTTCATACTCGTGACGTGGTTTTCATTTGTTTTCACTCATTGCTTTGAAAGCCATGTCTTCGGAGCTGAGGTATTCAGCCCACTCGGAGAAATCAGGTGCTCTCTGTTGGGCGCCCTTTGCCTGCCGCGTGGTGTCTTTACCATCACCTTTGATGTCGTGTTTTC
>NW_009600550.1:368-650 GCF_000690535.1 Cariama cristata
GACCCTGCCAAAATGGTCACACCCCCGTTGGCCGGCGACACAGTGCCGCGTGTACGCTACCTGACCAGCTGCAAGAAATGGATGAGGCCGTTCCTGCCCAGCTCAGTTATTCCCGAAGGGAGCACGGTACGGAGCGGCAGGGCTCTGCTCTGCTTCCCTGGGGTGTGTCTGCCAGGGCACTAAGAAACCCAGACTGGGTCTAAAGCCCATTGGGATCGCTGGAAAGGGCTCCTGTCAGACGGGACGGGCGCGGGGTCAAGGCGCTGGCAGACGGAGGAGATA
>NW_009600550.1:714-1013 GCF_000690535.1 Cariama cristata
GGGAAGAGTTTTCCTTTGGTGACTGCGGTTTTACTGAGAAGCGGCCACGGGAAAGTTTGGGACCAGGTACCAATAAAGGTTGAGATAAAACGTGGGAAATATTTGTCTTCAGAAAGAGGAGGTTTGTTTCTCGCTCATCAACTTTTTCTGTGGTTTGGGGATTTTTTTCTAATTGTTGCTGTATTTTCAGCATATTCCAAAGTCACTTTCCCATACGACAGATACCCGTTTTGGGATGAAAAGAGGGTTACCTGGCTGAAATACCCGGCACAGAAACTGCGCTCCCCACGGAGCAGAAT
>NW_009600551.1:0-888 GCF_000690535.1 Cariama cristata
GGAGCCGCGCCGGGAGCAGCCTCGCCGGGCAGCCAGGGAGCGAGGCACCGGCCCTCCTTGGCCTGCGTTCCTCTCTTCTTCCCTGCTTTTGTTTTTCCTCTTTTGTTCTCTTGTTCGATTTCTTTTGCTTTCTTGCTGTCCTTCCTTCCTTCTTGCTCTTTCTTTCTTTTTCTGTCTTCTTTCCTTCTTGATCACTTGCTCGCTCGCTCGCTCGCTCTTTTTCTTTCTTTCCCTCTCATTATTTCGTTTGTTCTTTTCTTTCTTTCTTTCTTTCTCTTTTTCCGTCTTTCTCTCTCTTTCTTTCTCTCTCTTTCGGTTTCTCTTTTCCCAGATTTCAATCCAGTTCATCTTTAAAAGAATAAGTGGTGAAATCATATCGCTGCTGGCGAAATACCGATTAATGAATTCAATGTCTGTGCTAGTAGGGCTGCTTTCGCCGTAATATCGTTAATTCCTGGCTCCATCATGTTGGACAGAGGGAGGGAAGGGGGAATGTCCCGGGAGACACTTGGGGATCGAGGCTAGATGCCTGCCGGTGCCCCGATACCTGTTGGCAGACCCGGAGTGGGTCACGCAGGGCCACGCGTGCTCCTCGTTTCTCCCCGCTGGTGTGAAAATCCCTTGTTCCGAAGGCAAATGTGTTTGATCAGTCCGAGTCTTGGGTCCGTAAAGCCCTCACGGTCTCTTTACTGCAGTAAAATTCCCGGTGGAAATCTATTGCGATACTGCTGGAATTAATCATCGCTGGTGTTTTTACAAGTAATTAACGAGGATTAAACGCTTCGTTTTGAAATGAGGCTGTTAACGACGGGGGAGGTGAGGAAGGGAGATGCGAATTTCCCCTCCCGTGGGTGAGACTCGCAGGTGGGCGCGGGGGAGCCGGCCCAG
>NW_009600552.1:0-6969 GCF_000690535.1 Cariama cristata
TCATTGTTATATCGCATTCCCAAAACAGCCCCAGCAGCACGGGCACAGGCCATCGCTGGTGGCAGTGGTGGAGCTGCCATTTGTCTACAGGGAATACATCCCCCCAAAAATGTATTTTCTCACATCTCGTGTCTGACCTGCCAAAATCACCCCCCCTCTGCTGCCCTGGCTGCCTGCCTTCCTTCATGGAGACTCGACAAGCGACAGCCGTGGTGAACAGGACCCGCCGGTGGCTGTTAAGTGATGCGGCTGAGCAGATGCAGTTTAAAATTACATGATGTGCCATTTCTGTAGCACTGGCAACAACCCACCGAGCATCACCCGGCTGCGCGAAGGTGGCACGACCGCCGCCGGCAGCCCAAGCGCTGCACGGCCGTGCTGAATAAGCCGAAGTGCAGCAAAACCCTCTCACAACCATCATTTCCTGCATGTCCTTGACTGCTGCCCACGGCTTCTGGAAGCAGTGAATCTTTGCTTCCCTTCAGTTTAACCGCCCCAAAGCTCCAACACATTTCCGATGCAGAAAAGCACATTTCCAGGTCGTTTTAGGGCCAAATCCTTCTTTCATCTCGACCAGTGCAGCACAACCCCCACTCTGTGCATTTCACCTGCGGCTGGATGATGTATTTATATGATACCCTTTATCATCTGCTCCAAAAAGGAGTACGGAAAACAGGAGGTTGTTTTGTAAGTTATAGGAAATCATCTCGGAATCACGACTTGGTGTTTTTGTGAGTGACTGGAAGGTCCGACGGCGGTGCCCATCCCTGTGCCTGGCGGTGATGGCACAGGCATGTCCCCTCTGCCCAGATGCCTGGCGGGTGACTCCCCACCGCAATGCCATGGGACAACCCGACCTTCCATTTGATGCTCGGAGCAGCTGCAGCCCGGGTGCAGGTGTCACAACCCGCTTCAGAGGGCACTTTTTGGAAGCCAAGGGGAGGCGTGAACCCGGTTTAGGAGAAAGCCACAAAGTCCGGCTGGTGGAGAGGGATGGAGGGAGAAGTTGAAAATGGGGAGTTGGAGGGCATAGGAGGCAAGCCAGTCCCTCTGCCCTGGTGTTTGCCCTTAAATGTAGCCCCAAACCCAAGAGTTTTGCCCCTGCTCAGCTTCCTGTGATGGAGCAACTCCAACCCCTGGTTTCACTGTCAGCCCTTGCTCCTGCTTGTCTGCTCCAGTATCCCGTGGGAGACTGGGATGGGGCCAGTGAAGCTCACAGCGAGGCAATGCCATGTCCCCTGGCTCCACAGCTCACCCGCTGCGACCACCAAAGGACCCCCATCACAGCACCCTCTCCCTCCCCCAGGAACCAGGATCTCTTTAAGAAGCCCCCAGCCTTGTCCCTCTCCTGCCCCATACCCCATTATTCCCCTGTCCTGGCCTTCGTGCAACCACCACCTCGAGGAGCGGCTCAACAGCCCAGCATCCCCAAATCCCAGCTGGAAAAATGCCCGCAGCCCACTTTGTACCCTGGTCCCCAGGGATGCATAGGCACGCACATGCCCTGCCATCACCTCCCCCCCCGCCCCCGACAAAGAACACCAGACCCTGCCGGAGCCGAAAAGGGATGGGGTTTCATGTCAGATCTCCCCCTCAGAAGGGGAGAAGGGGCAGAAGGAGAGGGGTAATGAACCACAAGCTCCACCATGGATTTTTTTAAGCAAGAAGGAATTTCAACAGCAAACCCACACGTACAAAGAGCCTTTGGCCTCGCGGCGCTCTGCCCTCGCATCCCACAGCTCTGCTCTCCAGCTGCTGGCAGTCTGGAGCCCTGTTTAATTAACCCAGACAGCAATCAGCTCCCAGACGCAGCGCAAGCAGCCGCCGTTTGTCCTCCCAGGATTCAGTCCCTTGTTCCTGATCGTGACATTTTGTTGCCCAAGGAGGGGACTACAAGGAGACACGGCAGCCTAGGATCGGCTCTTGAACAGCCAATCCAGCAGGGACAATATCCAAAAGTATTTCCCTGCCCTCTCCCGTGGGCGTGCAATCGCGCACCACCTCGTCTCCGAGGCGTGAGGCACATCCCATATGACCCATCAGGAGACCAGTTAGGCACCAGTATAAGACGGGATTTCACTGATGCACACACCAAACTTGCGCCATGGCTGCTCTGTAAATCACTGGTTTAGCTCCAGTCCAGGGCGGCCCCAAGACTTGAAGCCTCGATCTTCCCTGGGAGGGTGGGAGGAGGGATTTACCTTTACAGCCCTAGAGCTGCAGAAGGCCAAGTTTGCTCCGGTGTGTTGTAAACCAGCTCTGCTCCCTCCCCATCCCAGCATTTCAGAGCCTCAGTACCAGAGCCAGCTGGGAAACAGCAAAAAGGGTCAAGTTTTGTCACAGGACTGGGAGATGCCGCTTGGCCGTTACCAAGAGGTGGGTGTCAGCTCTCGGTAGGAGAAAACTCAGCCCTTGGTTCTGTGGTGGCTGGTAGCAGAGCCACGCTGCGCTCCCGGGCAGGAGGAGATGGAGCGCGGCAGGGGACAGCTGCTGTCTGCCAAGGGGGATCCCCTGTCCCCTCCCCGTACTTGAGCTCTCACACCCGAACGGCCGGGGGAGGGAAGATGCCGATCTCCTTCCGCAGGGACTCCACTGGCTGCTCCCAGCGCTGCTCATAGTAGACGTTCAGGACACAGCTGGCGTTGCGCCCACTCCGAATCGCCCAGGGAACCAGCTCAGTAGCCAGGACCTGCAGCTTTCTGGAACAAATGATACAGGAGGTGACAGTTTTGATTTCCGTATTTTGTTTTTTGTTTCCTCCTCCAAGTCCCCATTGCAGGCAGATGCCAAACCCATGTGTCCCATGTACCCCTCCCACCCTTCCAGCATCCCTCCTGCTTAACTCACAGGGGAAACTGAGGCACAGAAGAGGACGGTGTGCTGGGAAGGTTACAGTCAGCAGCAAACGCAACACCAGAACACAAGTTCTGCAATCCCCAAACTGTGCTAGGCCACCAAAACAGATGTGCTGGGGCAGGGAACGGCCGTCACCGTGGTGAGGGTCCTGCTGGCCCTCAACACGTGCCCAGCTGAGGGCAGCCAGGCCTGGGCATTGCTCCTCCTGCCTGGCACAGGAGATTTGGTGCTGGAAGCAGATGAAGCATCGAGTTCTGCTTCAGCGACAAGGCAAAGCCGTGCTTCCCACTCTCACAGCTTCCCTGGGCCGTGGGGACCGAGCAGCAGGTTCAGATGCGGGATCCCTGACTGACTCCCCCCCACAAACTCGCAGTGTCCCCTCTTTGTCCCCAGAGGACACCAGAAAGCATCGCCCAGGCTGGTGCGTCCCCAGGGCAGAGACTCCCTCCTCATCGGCTGGCACCTACCGTGCGCTGAGACGGACGGGGCCGAACGCTGCTCCCAGGACACACATGGGCAGCCCTGTCTGGACGGCTTCGAACCACTTCACCACGACCTCGCCTGGGAGGGAACAGGGAGGCCATGAGCGGGCAGGGTGCTCAGGTCAAGGGCCAGCCAGGGCCCTGCGGTCCCGCAACGCAGGCTGCACGATCTGCCCCTTCCCGAGGATGGCTACGTACCCGTCCCCTCTGCCTCTGTGGCAGGACTTGGGAATGCTTCCCAAGTCTGGCTGTGGCCTCATCCTGTGCCAGGACAAGCCTCATCGTGCACCGCCCACCCAAGAGGGACAGCCCGGGGCCCCCAGGGGAGCAGCACCCTGCAGCTGATGCCCTGTGAGCTTGGGAAACACCTCCCCGAAAGGCTGGCTCCTTGCAGATCTTTAGCAATGCAGTTGCGGAAGCCTGATCCCCCACGCAGCTCTGCCCATCTCTCGGCACGGGACAGACCTTTTACAAATGCTGCCAGGGCTCAGCCAAAGCCTGCGTAGGAGACCTGACACGCAGGTTCCCACGGGCTCACCAGCAAGGCTCGACTTGTGACTTGCTACTGAGTCAGACGCAAAACAAGGGCAAAGGACACGGAGACACGGAGATAAGGAGCAACCAGGAACGCCCACATCTGCCTTCGCTCAGAGCTTGCAAAACATCACTCCCACCGTGCCACCCTCCCTGCCAGGCAGCAAACACCCACCCAGCCGCTGCCTGCACCCTGGGTTCAGGCAGAGCATCTCCCAGCAGGGGAAAGGTGACATCCCATGGCCTCTCGGTCACCACAGAGCCAGTGATGCAGGACAGAAACGATGCAAACCTCCCCGTACGCCAACCCAGGCCAAGGACTGAGGAGTCCGACCGGCCCAGCCTGTTCCACTCCTGGGAGAGGCAGCCGAGCCCCATCAGCAGGGTTTGGCAGGACAGCCCTCTGAGCCCGCTGCTGCTCACCCAGCATGTTGGTCGGCATGCCCAGGAGGGTGTGCATCAGGTCGTGGACTTCCCGGTACCGCTGGATTACGTACGCCAGCTCTTCATCGTCAACAAACTTGGGTGGCATCCGGGTGTCTGGAGAAACCTTCTGCAAATCCAAAGAGGTCCAATTCAGCCCCTCCCAAAACTCAAGTTTCTGGCCTCATTCTTTAATACACAGCAATACGTGGTCCCCTCCATCAGCGTATCTCCCAGCCCCCAATGATGGGGGTCAGTGAGTGCCATTTACGTAGATGAAAACCAAGGACAGTGCAGCACTGGTGACAAATCCAGCATCATCCAACACCCAGCATCTCATCCTGTCTCCCTGACTCCCTCTCATTCCCGGAGGGTTCTCCATAGGTTCCTCCATGGCTCCAACCTCCCTCTAAAGCACATCCGTGCTCCCAGTACTGGGATCAACTACAGCCATTCGCACCCTATGAAACCCCACACTCACATTGTCCTCCAAGAACCGGACGTACTCTCGGCCCAGCGAGCCGTCCGGCAGCCCCCGCAGCCTGGCTATGTCCAGGGTGGAGAGACGGATGCGAGGCCGTTCCCTGAAAGCAAAACACAGGTGAGTGAGTCCCCCAGTGAAACCCACAGCAAGGGTGGTCCTGGAGAAAAGGAGCACCTGGAAACCCCCATCCCCTGCCTCTGCTCTTCCTGGGCATTTTCCCCGTGCGGATCCTGACTGCTCGCTGCAGCGATAGTACCATCCTTATTTCTGTTGCTGAGGCTGCTTAAACGATCTACCTGAAGCCTTGGCAATAAAAAAGCTCTCATCTTGCACCCCTGTAGCAACTCTGATTGGAAAAACACCGGAGCGCTGCTGCTGTAGGGGCTGCTGGCCAGGCACAGCCCCCAGCAACAGCCAGCCCCGGGGGAGCAGAGCTCTTTAGCCTCCCTGCAAAGCAGCCAGAGCTTCAAAGGAACAGTCCTAAAGAGGGGAGGGAATTTGTTCTAAACATAGGTTTAATTTCCGTCCTGCTCAGGCTTTAAACACCAGCCACGTGGCAGCCACACATGGAAAGGTCTCCTCTCCAGGTTGTTGGCAAATGGGTGCCCCACGGCCCTGGAACTAAACAAAAGCCCTTTTATTTCCATGCACAGGATAAATTCTTCCCATGATAAAAGCCTTGCAATGGATCCAGGAGCTGCTCAGCTCCTGGAGCGGAGGTGCCAGGGAGATAAGCAGGCCTAGCCCCAGCTTCACACTGGCTGCAGATGCTTCCTTGTGTATTTGGTGACAAAAGGACCTCAGCAGCTTGGGGGATTGAAAAAAGAGACTTGTGTGCACAAAGTGGACCACTGCAAATCCCTGCAATACCATGGGGCAAGGAGCAGGTGAGGACGTCTCTCCCCAGCCCTCCACGCCTTTGCCGTTCCCTCTCCCTGGGCAGTTCCTCTGGGTCTCAGCCCCATCCTGGTGCTCCATGTGCTTTGCTGCGTCAGCATCCAGAGCCAAGATCAGGCTGCTTTGCACAAACACACGGCAAAAGAGCCAAGATCAGGCTGCTTTGCACAAACATACGGCAAAAGGCTGCTGTCCCCAGCCCCTACATGGCACAACCCAAACAATACACAAGCAGCAGGCATGACACATAACGAGGTGCAGGGAGAGGGCAAGCAAATAAGCAGTAAGATCTTGGTTAATAAGAGACTGGTGAAGTCCCTCCTGGTCCTCAGCCCTGCTGTGCTTGACGAGTCCCTGCAGACAGGGAAGCAAAAGTGATCAAGTCTTAACAAGGAAGACAAGAGAAGTGGCCTCATTTCATAGCTTGGGGAGATGCTGCAGGTCCTGGGAAAGAAAATACGGAGGTGCCTAAGGAGGAGGCAGACCAGCGGAGACAAATTTGCCAATGCAAGGAGATGCAGCAGCAGGCGCAGGGCAGACACTGAGCAGCGATGAAAACCCACCACGTCTGTGGATTTCTCCCCTGTGCCTGCTGCTGCATCTCCTTGTGTTGGCATCTGCCAGTGCCAGCAGCGAAGCAGAACAGACAGACAGCAGCGCTTGAAATAGGGCTGGGCCCAGCGCCTGCTGTGCTCTTACCCTTAGACTTGGCACGGCTCTTGTGATCACTAAAAATAAAGTAAAATAAACAACCTGGAGGGTTAGAGCTAATAAAACGCCTGTGCTGCTTTCAAGTCGGGGAGCACAGGGCTCTCCCTGGGGCCCAAGGAATGTGCTTGATCTCGTGTCTCCCTCCCCACCGTGAACCATGGGTGATGGAGGGAGGGACGTGGCCGGACGCACTGGAGGATGCGGTAACCTTCAGGGTGGTGTTTCATCTTGTCTCGCAGGTTGGGCAGGGCAAGGCAGCCCGTGGTCTCCCCGAGGACTGCCACCATGTCTGCAAGAGAGACCAGAGAATGACCCAAGGGCGGTTTTTGCAACACCCGGCTGTCCTCGGCTGGCAGGTGAGGAAACGGGGCTACGAAACCCTTGGCCAGGAGCAGGCAAGAAACCTGTGACAAAGCAGGGACCCCACAAACCGTGGATGTTCAGCCTCAGGGCTGCTCTGCCCCGGTGTCACCCACAGGGAGGGGTGCAGGCGCAGGCGTGAGGCCTGGGGACCCAAGGAGGAATGCGATGGGGCAGGGTGCCATCATAAGGGGTCAAGAGGAGATCGCTGGGAGGCGTTCG
>NW_009600553.1:0-585 GCF_000690535.1 Cariama cristata
CTGATACCTCTAGCGGCATCAGCGCCGCGATTTGTTTTGAATGTTCAGTTTTATTGATGTTCTCCCTTTGCCAAAATGTGCTCGATTACATAGATGTGGTGCCGTGATAACTGCGCACCCTAGACAGCCTAGGTGTAACCGGGAAAGTTCAGCCCAGGCCAGATCAAATCCCAGGCTGTTTAATGCTGGAAGGCTGCATGTTGCTATTAGTGTTAAATATATGGCTAATTATGCGTATGAAAATTAAACATCAGTGTTATGCTAATGGGGCCGCCTTCAGCTGTGGATCAGAGCACTTGAGACTAGCATTTAATCAAATGAATCAGTAACTAATACATCTGCACGTGTGAACTTTCACAAGATCATTTTCCTGTTACAGTCACACCGCTGAATTATGAAAGAAATAATTATCAACACTTTCTAATTATCTAACAAAGTAATTTGGGATTCATCGTGGGCTTTCTGGGGAGGATCTCCCAAGTCCCACCTCATTTACCGCTCACGCACGCGGAAGTTTTCATTTTAAGCTCAAATGCGCCGTTTGGCCCGTTCGGGGCCATTTTTGTTTTCTTGGATTTTTAATTT
>NW_009600554.1:0-1157 GCF_000690535.1 Cariama cristata
CGCCAACGACTCTTACCGAAATTGCAGCGCCGAGGAAGGGATCTACCAAGATGCCACCCCCCTCTCCGGGAAGATCGTGCTCGCCGTCGTCTTGGCGCTCGTCACCCTGGCCACGGTGCTCTCCAACGCCTTTGTCATCGCCACGGTCTACCAGACGAGGAAACTCCACACGCCGGCCAACTATCTCATCGCCTCGCTGGCCGTCACCGACCTCCTCGTCTCCATCCTCGTCATGCCCATCAGCACCGTGTACACTGTGACCGGCAAGTGGACGCTGGGCCAGATCGTCTGCGATATCTGGCTGTCCTCGGACATCACCTGTTGCACGGCGTCCATCCTGCACCTCTGTGTCATCGCCCTGGACCGCTACTGGGCGATCACCGACGCCGTCGAGTACTCCACGAAACGGACTCCCAAGCGGGCAGCGGGCATGATCGCTCTGGTCTGGGTCTTCTCCATCTGCATCTCCATGCCCCCTTTGTTTTGGAGGCAGGCGAAGGCCGAGGAAGTCTCTCACTGTGTGGTGAACACGGACCACGTCCTCTACACCGTGTACTCCACGGTGGGAGCCTTCTACTTCCCCACGCTGCTGCTGATAGCCCTCTACGGGAGGATCTACGTGGAAGCCAGGTCGCGGATTTTGAAGCAGACGCCAAAGAAAGCAGGTAAAAGACTAACGCGGGCTCAGCTAATCACAGACTCCCCGGGCTCGTCCTCCTCCGTCACGTCCATAAACTCCAAGGCCCCCGAGGGATCCAGCGAAACGGGCTCTCCCGTGTACATGAACCAGGTGAAGGTGAAGGTCTCGGATGCTCTGCTGGAGAAAAAAAAGCTCACGGCCGCTAGAGAGCGGAAAGCTACAAAGACTTTAGGGATTATTTTAGGAGCCTTCATCGTCTGTTGGCTGCCCTTTTTCATCATCAGCCTGGTGTTGCCTATTTGCAAGGACGCTTGCTGGTTCCACATGGCCATCTTTGACTTTTTCACGTGGCTTGGATATCTCAACTCCCTCATCAACCCCGTCATCTATACTATGTCTAACGAAGACTTCAAACAAGCTTTCCACAAACTCATACGTTTCCGATGCACAAGCTGAAAATTTTGAATGCGATGTGTTCTCCGGGGCTGCCCCCATGCACGCCCGTGCCCGACGCCAC
>NW_009600555.1:0-224 GCF_000690535.1 Cariama cristata
GGACCGGCCGACCGGGCGGGTACCCCGCGGAGCACAGCAGGCCCACGTTCGAAATCCAGAGGGGGATACAACGGCTGCGGAACCTGCAATGTGCCGTAAAGCCGAGGGCTATATAGCTACAAACCAAGATTTTAAATTCAGCTTTTAGTGTCCTCAGGAGCAGAAACCTCTCGGCTCTGGCCTCGGCTTTTGGGGGGAGAGCCCCCCTCGCCCCCCCGGCGCCC
>NW_009600555.1:246-10566 GCF_000690535.1 Cariama cristata
ACCCACCTTTCACCTGTGGGTGCTCCGTAGGTGACCGAGACATAAATGAGCCCTGCCAGCGGGCTGCTTGGCCCCTTGGTTTTATTTTTACTGCAATTAGCTCTTCTGTTATCAGGACTAGCTATTTAAAATGCCTTTTTTTTTTTGCCAGTCTTCTTTATTACACCTAACTTGTTGAAGTTTGTAATACCACTTTCTTGTTTTACAAGAAGAGGAAAAGCTGAACAGAAATGTCCTGCCAGAATTTACAAGAACGAGAATAAAAGTATGGAGGAACTGCCTGGTATATACCCTGACAATACCCACAGACTTCCCTTTTGTTCCCAGGTAACCAGCCAAGAACACATCCATTCGGAAAACAGCATATTCCACTGAAAAGAAACATCATCAGAACTCCTAGCTTCTGTAAGGACCTCTGCCAACACCTCCTCAGCTTGCAGACTGAATGATTTACCACCTTTAACATATCTCACTGTAACCTTCTATAAACCACAATTACTTCTTAAGATGAAGTCAAGTTTAAATTAAATTGAAAATGTCAAAATCTATGGAAAATATATTTTTTAGAAATGCAAGGGCAATTAAGGAAAGAGAAGATGGACATTGGATGATGGGGCAGGAAAAACTCCCATACTCAAAAAAAATCTTGTGTAAATTCAACTTCCTTTCTCGAGGGACTCCAAGCAGTAAGGCAAGAAACCCAGCACGGCGGAGGTGGCACAGCGACAGACCCGGCACTGGTTTACAGGGGTGAGAGGGCAATGCCAAACCTAGCTGCCTACGAGCATGATTTTTCATGGGCTCTGAATCCCCTTTCGTTGTCTAGCCATAATGTGAAGCATCTAGCTCAAAGCTTCATCAGTGGCTCCTCAAGAAAGACGCTTTCATCATTTTAAGTTTCTGCTATTGCAGATGTTAGGAAAATGTTCCCATAAACTACACAGGTTGTTCTGCCGGCACAGTCGAATCCTTATGTGTACAGCAGCAGGTAGTGTGATTTCAACATGACACCGTAGAGGAGGACAGTGCTCGGGAAATTAAATCTTTATTCTGTCCAATCCTTTGGAGAAGTCTGGAAATCTGGCGCATTTCTGCATTGCTACCCCCCTCCTACTAATGTTGCTCTCACTTTTGAATAGGGCAAGAGCTGGGTCCTAAAAAAATAACTCTTACCTCCCTGTCTTCCTTCTGCTGAATCTGATCCTAGTCCTTTCCTTCTGATCAACTAGATTCTCAATTTTCACGTCATCTCTACCAGCAGCTCCTAGGCCCCACATACCACCCACCCCAGATAGCACGAGGTCCCAAATTAAGATGTATGTGACTGCAAATAAAAGCCACTTTTACTAGACTAACACTAGGGAAAAAAATCTTCCATCCTCCTCTCCATTTGTGAAGCTACACAGGGCAAACTATTCACATGCTTATTACTGACAGATAGCGAGGCTGCCATGGAGCGGGGACTGCTTCTCTGGGTGTAAAGACTGAATCGAACATGCAGTATTTAAGACAATTAGGTTTTCAAAGAAACTACACTAAACATTTCTTTCATGTGTAATCAAATTATGTTAAAGCAAACCTCATAATTTAAACCATTCCATTGGTCAGCTCCTATTTGTTTTCCCTGCACCCTCATTTTTGCTCCAGATCTGTCACATTACATTAACACCTTTCCTACTCACTGCCTACAGAAATAACAGCCTTCGACATGCCTGCACAATCCATTTGTCCTGCTCTAATTACTTTTTGACATAGCCTCTTTTGCTGTTATCTTGCCTTTTCTGACCTCTGTCTGTATTAAAGCCATTTAAAACAATCTTTAAACTCGATAGCTATTGTGATGTGTCTTACATGATACTACTGGAGTATCAGGCAGCAACATTTTGTAAATCAAATATTTAAATCTGTGGTAATAAGATAATGTACTCAAGGAGGAAAGCCACTACATATTGTTAACAGCTACAACTGGCTGTTCGTAACATGAGTCCCCAGGACTGCAACACATTTTCAGGATGAAATTCCTATAGTCATAAAACTGTTCTACACAGCTAGGTAGCTCAAAGATAAACGGGGTCTTCCGTGTACTAAGGGAGTTCCCTTCATTTCACAAATGGGGAGGAACGCAGGAGAAACTGCGAGAAGTGGTCACCTTGCACAAAAAGAACCCTCACAACCACCGAACAAATTGAGTAGACAGGAGGAGGACCAAGCAGGGTGCACCAACAATGGCGGTTCAGAAGGAAGCATGACAAATCACACTCTCCTCCAAACCCAGAGAAGAAACCAAGAATCTGTAATCCCAATATCCCTCTGTTTTCATCAAGCCCATTCAAAAAACGTGCCCTCATTTTCTTTTGTGGCTGATTCACAGAAGATGAGCCCCTAATTACCAGCTACTTCCCCGGCTGAAGCAGCAGAGGATCTGTTCTGTGCCAAGTGTCTGCTTTGGAGTCAAGAACTTATTCCACATGGTGGAACTAAGTTTTTGGGTATCAGGTTGATCCCTACGTACATATGTCTCACGATACAGTCTAACTACATCTTCACGTGCTATTTTCCACATGATCCAGCCTCAGGCTAACTTAATTGGTACCTAGTCAATATTTTACTCACATCAGAAGATACTTCACAAACCTACGTTTGCTCTGGTTCATTTACAGGGTAATTATCCAGATCACACGAAATCTGGTCTTCTAGATACAACCAGTACAGATAAAAGCACAGCTCTGCTGGGAAAGCGTAGCTCTATATTTTGTCTTCCAGATGACAGCGCTATAAAACCAACGGGGGACAAAAGCAGAGACAATTAAAATACATTAAATATAATGTAACAGTGCTATGATTTGTCATAGCCATCCAGGAGATTTTATTTCTTTGAATTAAGGCATCTGAACATAGAAGGGACCCGTGGATCCAGGACCAGAGCGGTCTGCTGCTGGTCTGCTCATAACATCCCTTTTTGTAGAGCTCTTGGATCCTTACGTGCCGCTGAAGGACACTGTCAAGGGAAGCGGCAGGACGGAGCAGAGATGGGCAGAATTAACAGCTCTGCCTTTGTGTGCTCATGGTGACGGGAGGGCAGAGGGTGGGCACAGACCAGGTGCTCCAGGCTTTATATCTGCAAGATCCAGAAATGCACTTCTTGCTGGAATAATTTTTTTGTTTGTAAAGCGATTATTTTCTTCCTTCCTCATTTTTTCACATCTATTTCTCAACTTTTTTTTAATACAGCTGTTTGAGCAGACCTGGGATGTCCATTATCCAAGCAATAATAACTACCAGTTATCGTGACCTCACTCACGTTTGTGAGTGTATCTAGTGTATCTAAAATCAGCGTACTGTTCCTGTGGTGTTTCCCTAAAGGAGGTAACCTAAACATGAACAGGGCTGTGCTGGGTCGGACTGCGCCAGCTCCCTGCAAGCCCCCACCTGGTCTCAGAGGCCAGAGCAGATGCAGGGTAATCAACAAATTACAAATACTAAAATTAACTCTTCTCACTTTTAAACTTTTTTTTTCCTTAAGTAAAATTTGCATTTATTTTAGAGAAAGACATTTAATTCTCTATTTAAAATAATCCTCCACATCCAAATCCTTTCGGATGACCACCAGCGCTCTCCCACATCCTCTGAAACGCAGTGCTGGCAGTAAAGCCAAATGGCTTTTCTTTACACAATTTGTCACCGTCAGGGGAGTTTCTTGGCCTTTACATTTCATCTTAAAACAACCACAGATGTTTTGGGGGCATCTGTGAATTCAGGTTGTCTAAAAGTGGTTTGTATTTTTCATTTGTACTTTTTAACCATAATCCTACACCACACCCTGAATTCCCCAACAGGTTCCACTACTGACAGCATCGTTCACTTTTTGAGTTTGTTTTTTATGTGTCTGTGGTTCACTCCTGAAGATGGTTGTAACATCATTACTGCACCACAGTATTCAGTATTATGGCCTGAAAGCTCTAACCAGGTCTGCTGGGGTAGAAGCTGCATGAACAGAAGACATTAGTGGCAGCTACAGCTTAAAGGCAACAAGTAGCATAAAATGTGCTGGAACAAATTCACATACTTGCAATTTGTAAATAGAAGTTATCCACCAAATTGTGTCTAGAGCATCCATGGTTAATTGGCTGATTTCTTACAGCCTAGGCAGAGGTTTGTCTTGAGAAGAGAGCTCAGTCCATTTTAAGCCTACCCAGGTACCAATTTATACACCCCTGGATCCTGCTGGGAACTGACGGATGGATCGCTGGGGGAATAGATTCCAGAGGTAGGAAACAGAACCATCCTAAATGAAGTACCCTCAAAGAGGTAGAGATGCTCACAGAGAGCTGTAGCTGCTTTGCCATTGATTTCAAACAGAAAGAAACCAGCCCGAGACTGGCATTCGCCGTCAGGTTCTGTAGGATTTGCGACAAGGTCCATAAAGGCTCGACCAACTTTGAAAAGACCTACATTTCCTTCCACCAGGTCCCAAAATGATGTGGAAACCATCTTGAACTGGAAAAGCAGGAGTCTGAGATGATGCTGTGTTGGAGCACAGCTGATGGAACGGCTTTTTAGTAATATTGAGCTTGCATGACATCTAATAGCAGGAGGAGGTTAATGCTTAAGTTAATTACTGAAACAGTGTGTATATATGGGACCAAAAGCAACAGACCACCAGACCTGGAACTGAGACCGTAGAGTTTTCCAACTTTTAGGCCTTGCAAGTGAAGAGGCTCCAAGTTCCTCTGCTCAGCCAGCAACGAACAGCATCTCTCCCAGCAGCCGGCTCAAAAGCAGCTGCCCGGCAGAAGTCAGGGACCTTAATTCCTTGTGCAGCAACCTTGTACTCAGAGGATACCCAAGTTAGGACAGTGATCACTTCTTAACAGATGCCTCTCAATTGCCTACCGAAGGAATCCACCTTTCTCCGTGACTGCCCGGGGACAAGAGCCCCTGAATTAGGGGGGTTCATTTCCCCTCATTAAGCCTGTCCTGAGATGCACTCTGCTGGAACGACCGTCCTCTTTACGCTAGCACCGCAAACTCAAGAGAAACACTAAAACTTCATGGAACCCACCGCCACTACCCTGGTTTTACCAGCTTTGCTCTGTTGGAGATGTGAAAATGGCAGATTACCCAAACCAAACAAACTCTCCCCGTTCCTCTCAGGGGCTGAGGAGCGGGTGCACCCAAGGCACAGCGGCGGTGTGTGTGCTGCGGCCGGCCGGACCGACAGACAGACAGACAGGACTGCCCTTCCACGGCTGCCTGCCGCTTTGCCAGCTGAAATCCAGCCGGCCTCGCTGCCTGCCGATGATTTCCATAAATACTCCCACAATGCAGCGCACCCGGGTTTAGCCGGAGGGATTCTCTCCAGCGCGAGGTGCTGTAAGAAATGTGAGATGATTTTAGAGGAAACATGTAAGATTCAGATTTGAAATTAAAATGATCTGCCCCAACAACAGTTCCTGGATTTCAGCATTCAATTTTTGAAATTCCAATCGTATTATATTTTCATGTTGCTTATTTAAGATAAGCCTACTCATTTTTTAAAAGTTAAAATCTGCATTAGTGTTTTTATCATATATCTTGAAAACAAGGCAAATAACAAACTCTCAGCGCTTACCACCAGGCATCTTATCAGCAGAAAATATAGGGCTATTTGTGCTGTGTTGTGATGACTTTGCAACACACGTATGACAGAAAACAGTCCTTGCTATGCACAAGAGACACGCTCTCTCAATGTTCAGATTCACGTATCCGAGCACAGCGCGGGTGGCATACCGTGTGTTAGAACAGGCTAAATCACATCTAGCAAGTTCCTACGCCAAATTTAGCAAACTATGCTTGCACTACATTTATATGAGCAAATGTAAAATGTTAGATACAGGCCGCACCGGAATTAAAATACAGTCAATATTTGGTTAAATCAAGAATTAGGCTTGTGTAGTTCTATAGATACAAATGCCACTTAACAAAACAGAACATAAATACCCACAGGACAGCGACTCTCTTATTTAAAGCAAAAAAGACATCCATCTTTTCCTGTGTGAATTGTCATCCTGGATATAAGTCTTGCGGAAACCTAATTACATTATCACTTGTTATTTGTAACAAAACATAAACATCTTCCTTATGCCCTCAGACAGCAATCACAGAGGAACCCCTACACCCACACCTTAATGTATACTATCGTGTAGAATATAAAGCACTCTGATCTGGTCTCTTCCACCCACTAAATTGCTCCAAACTTTTCCCTGCACATATTATCTGAAGGTCCAGGGAGAAGCTGCTTTATGCAATGGCAATACAGCGAGTGCAGGGTGACAGTCTAACATGGTGTCCTGCTGAGATCCAAGAATAGCAATGCCTTAAAAGGCAGCAATGTTGAGATCACAAGGAAAAGAGAATTAGGGCACAGCTGTGGAGTTCTGTAGGCTAAAACATAGACTCAATATGTCAGAGAAAATTAAATCACAGAGCTACATGTAATTTCTAGTCTCATTTATAACTTAGCTGTAGCTGTGCAGAATTTGTACTTAGGTCATACATGTGAGTCGCTGTGTTTCTGCACACACAAGTAAAAAATGAAATTAATTTAAAAAGAAAAAACAAAGGAGTTCTCTGCAAACAACAATACGAACACCTATGTTTCGAACGATGTTTACATGCTATTGCAGCTCAAACACAGTTTTATAAGCAGTCTTCTATCCAGCTCTTGGGGACAAACAGAAAAGCCACAGCACCGCTTGTGAAACAAGCAGAGCTCACAGCTTTACCTGCAGTACAAGACAAAGAAAAACTAAACCTTAGCACACGTTTAGCAAGCTAAACATATCTGAAAAATGCCTGTGTTTTCCTATGGTTGTCAGCGCGGGGAAAGAGACCCTTCCTCAAAAATGAAGGTACCAAAACTGGTAACAAACTTTTGCATTGGCTTTTTCCCGCTTGAAGAAGTGATGTTCTTACATTTCTTGGATTACCGACATATAAATCTGCTAGTATTTCTTTACGCTTGAAGTCCAGTACTAGCTTCTCCTCTAAAAGCATTCAATACCCACAGTATGCAGCCCATTATCCTCTGCCAATATCTACTGTTGCAATCTGTGTCCAACTAATTAATTTTGTGGGATGCCAGGGTCTGTGCCTGTCGGCGTGAGAGCTGTGCTTTGAGCCGGGAGGTTGCATGCCTTCTCCGGTGTCTTCTCCCCAGCTCCAGACAAACCTCCGGCAGGCAGCACCACAGAGATACCCACACAGAGCTGTGAGAGGTAAGAACCAAGATGGTAAGAAGATTCAGTGGGAGCCCGTGGATGAAAAGACGGCCTTTAGGCAGAGCAGGACAGCCTCTCCTGGCTGAACTCCATCCACCCAGGGAGCAGCTGAGCACTGCCTCACCCAGCACAAGTGGCCAGGCTTTACCTGACAAGAAGACTTAAATGGTCTCTTTAAAAGGCTCTGAAGGCCAGGGACAGATAAGAGAGAAGATAGGGGAGTAAAAGAAGCTGGCAACAAGGGAGCAAGGGACTGATTGGGATGAGGCATATATGGCGAGCTTTCCTAAATAACTGGTACTTGAGCACTAACATGATACAGAACAGCAAGAAAACAGAGGTAGGAAGCTGCACGTAATTACGACTTTGTTTAGCTAAGTATATTTCCTGTGGAGCTTACGAAGCACGACTGCATGCAAAGCATGCAGATTTGTTGATATCAGCTATCCTTTGTCCCTAAAGAGGTAAATTATACATCTGATTTGTATACAAAGTTGAAAAACTGTTAAAGGTTATGCTTGAGCTGCAGACAGAGCTGTGGACCGACAACCTACAGGAGCTAATTCCTATGAAGGGATAACATATGGAGAGATTTTTCAAAGGGTAGAGAGTTCAGCAGCCAACAGACGGGGAGAAGCTAAAACAAGGCAGCGAGGGACCCGCACGGGCAGCCCAGCGAGCGCCCAGCCAGGGATGGACGGTGCCCAGCGGGACCTGACCTGCCGACCCACCTCCCACTGCTGGAGTTCGAGAGCAGAGGGCACGTGGGGTTGCTTGGGAAAAGGAGGAATGGGCCGTCACAGCCATCACATGGGGAATGAGATAACCAAGGGCGCAGGGGATGAGCAGGAGTAGTGGGTGAATTCAGTCGGAGGTGATGAAGGTGAGAAGGCTGCTCTGGAAACTGCTAATACTGGGAAGGGTTAATGAGGCAGCCCTTGAGCACAGGTACTGCACACAGGGGTACCCGTGCACACCACAATTTAATTAATAGAGAAAATGCCAAATGTTTGGGATGAGTTGTTTTTCCTAAGCCAAACTATGTATTACCTACTTTAAAGCACAGCCTAGTTCATACATATGCGATGTTTTTCACAAATACCGCACATGGTGCAGAAAACAATCCCGTAAATGAGGATGCAAAATGAGGTCACTAATTCTCTCAGAATATCTTTCGAAGGAAGGCTCATCGCCGCCACACACGTTATCACCGTCCACGCTCGGGTCCTTGCGGTGATCTGCTGCCCTTCTCGCGGGGTGGGAGCCACGAGCCCCCCGCCGTGGGTCTGCGGTGCGCAGCTGCTCCCAGCGCTCCTCGCCCTGACCCACTTTCCTGCAGTATTTCTGCATAGCGACAGAGGTCCTAGCAGGACAAGTGTCACCTCCCAGCCCACGGGATTCTCCATTTCCTACTGCTTCGACTGGAAGAATGTGCTCAGCATTTACATGCAGGCACACACAAGCATGGCATGACACATAAATGTATGTAAAACGTGTAAATCCCAGGAAGAGAAGGGATTAGAACACCACCACAAAATTGTGTTCTCACTGGCAGAATATTGCTCTGAAGTAGATACTGGGCTGTGAGAGTGGCTAAATGAATATCCATCGACAGAGCCTCCTAACTGCTTGGAAGAAGGCTGGTGGTTCCCTTCTGGCTAAAGCTCTTTTAAAGGGACTTTGCTCCTTTCTCTCTAGCTGGTTTGAGCATTCCTGTTACCCCGAATCAACCCTGCCCTTCGACTCCAACCAAAAGAAATACCAGTATACTGAGCCAACCAGAAAATTATTCCTTCATTACACCTAGCCAAAGCTCTGACATTGCGAGGAAATGCATTTTCCCACGCCAAGCCCTGCACACCTTGTGTACTGTCCTACCTCCTATTCACCCAGTCCCTACAGAATGCCAGTGTATTGACTGCAGATGCACTTGTAGTTCTGATGTCATCTCAAGGCTTTTTCTTTTTTTTTTTTTTTCCCTAGGTGAAGCATCCATATTTCCTCTGTTCTGAAATTTGTGCTGAAACTGTAACAAGCCAAAAATCTCTTCAATGGGAAATTTCACAAACAGAGGATTATGACTTCAGCTACAGAATAAGCAGCAGGAGCAGATGGAACTCTTCAGAAACAATGATTCCATTTTCATGCAAATTTCCTTAGTAGTTAAAAAAAGACGAAGAAGAAAAAACCCACCAAGATATCAGAATGGTTTCTAAATGGAAGGTTTTTGAATGATGCTAAAAGCAAAGGGCTGGTAGCTCTCCACAATCCCAAGCATTTTAGGAGCAGCCGGGAAAAAAACAAAAAAAAAGCATGACAAACTAAAACCAGACTGTACCTCCTCAGAGCCGTGATAAGAGAAATGGAAAATGAAGTGAAAGTATATTTTAGTTTTTATGATTTTTGACATCATTGGCTTTGTGATAATGCGTACTTCAGAGCTAATTCTTATGCTTTTTAAGAGCACAGACTTCATTCATGAAGCAGCATGACAAAAATTCTTATCCACTTGATGACTACAGAAGGTGACAGCCACCGAGAAAAAGACAGCCACAGGGACACTGTCAGAGTGCTAACCTGCAGCGTTCCTCTCTTTGAGTACAAGTGCTCCCCTGATTACAAGAATACAGACATGCATTTTTCATAGCTGAAATGTGGAAACTGAGCCAATTCTTTTGTTATTAATACTGGCAGCATACCCTGAAAAACAAATACATGCACAGAGTTAGCAGACCCCATTTCTGGCTCTTCCACTGACTTGTTACTTAGCTTTGGTCTTACGCCTTCGTTTTTCCCTCTTGTTTACTCCTTGAGTGAGAGAATTCAAGCTACTCCCTAACTCAATGTGGTGAGGATAACCGACTTTGCACAACACATAGCGTAACTGTCTCTGTGCCATACTACAGTATAAACCACTGTGCTGTTTTGTATACAGAATACATTTTAATGGTAATAAATGGGAATACTTTGGAAGGCCCATGTAATTCCACTTTTACAGGCTACTTTTTAAACTGAGGTTTTAAAGCAGAGAGGAAACTGTATGCACAGAAAAGAAGGAATG
>NW_009600555.1:10642-13762 GCF_000690535.1 Cariama cristata
TGCCGGCAGGCAGCGGCTGCCACCAGACAGCCGGGCAGCTCCGGCCCCGGCGCCCGAGGAGCAGCGGCTGCGGACAAGGCTAGCAGGGACAATTCCTTCCGACTGCCCGCTCCAAATCCAAGCGTCCTTCCTGACACGGTCTTTCCCTGATGCTGCTCCTGAAGTTTTGTACTGAGTCTTCATAAATTTCTATCAATTCTATCAAACAATTTCTATTATCTCACTCAGGTTCATGTTGACTTTTTTAAAATTAATTTTCTCCTTCCTTTTTCATGCAAAAGAGATACAAAGTTAGCTTTAAATAAGACTGCAGAGAGTGTTAGAGGCCTCTGAACCATGTGTTCAACATCAAGAATACTTCTGTTTAATCCCATTTTACCTACACTTGCTCCTTTCATCATGTCACTGGCCAAATCTTTTCACCTTGAATTTGCTCTCAAACTGAATCGCCTTCCTTCCTCATCGAGTTATATGGATTTAAGTAATGACAGCTACTGAAAGGACAGAGCACATACAAAATAACTCCAAAAAATGGGCTCAACAAGGTTTATTTTCAAGCTTTTCCTTGCTTACTTCTTAGCAGAAGGATGTACAAGTAGAAACAATTTCCTCAGTTAATCCCTCTTCGACCCAAATGAACTTTTTCCAAACTATTTTCTTGAATAATTTGTTTTACAGTCTTGCCTGAATGAACTCGACAACAGACACGTTTCAATTACCCAAGGAAAGGAAGAGGAACAGCCATGGGGAGGGATAGGAAGATAACCTAGCTGGTCTGACCCAAGCAGTGCCACGTAGCACGTCGGTGGAAGAGGCAAGGCTGTGCAGTGCAGGACTCCAGGCTCCTCTGTCAGAGCCAAGATCTGCTCACTTGGTCACGATAGTTTTTGGTGTTGCACGACTTAATTCACACTCTTCAGAAATGACGGCCAAGGGAAAACAGTGGCCAGGACCTTGTGCCACACTACCTAAAGGACAGCAGTTCCGCCCCCCACCCCGAGCAGCAGTAACTCAGGCTTAGCACAGCCCTCAACTGCAGGAGCTATTTTATAGTGAAAAGAAGCACTGGCCTTCACACTGAAGGCTGCTGTAACATTTTAATAAAATGCAATCAGTCAATGAATGGATGGTAAAACACTATATCATCATGAGTTTGTCTGAAGGCATCTCTATCAGTTAAGACTCTTTGCTTTCTCTTCACCCCACTGTCAAACTGCATCTCTGCTAAGAGCCAACTTTCTGGTTTCTAAATATATTTCTCACGTACGCTTCACCCATTAGCAAAGTTAACGTCGATGCGGATGACGACCGCAGTAAGCCAGTCTTGCCCTTTTCCTGATGCCGCTGCAGTGACGGGGCAGCCAGCGTTCGTCAGAAGTGCAGCCAGGAAAGCAATTACTTACAGAACAGCAGAGTGTCCCAAACGGTCACAAAAGCCTACGCTCAGGTTAACGCTCTGACCTTCTCTGTAGCTACAATAAAGATGATATAGGTGAAGAAAAAGACAAGCATCTGTCTTTTAAGCCCTCACTTCTTAGCTCGCTGGGCTTTAAGGTATGGAGAGAAATGAGACACATTTGACCTGGATGCTTGCCTGTCTGGGTCAAGCACATTGGATCTGAGCAAACTTACTGGAAGATTCTTCCTTCCTCCTTGCCCTGTCTTGTCACAGCCTTTCTCCAGAACAGCAGCTGCTGGGAAGACTCAAGAAGAGTTGGGAGAAACACAAGGGAGTACCGGCATTGCCTCTTTTAGATGCCTCCACAGATCTTCATTGATTTTTCCTTTTGACTTGGCCAAATTTTATGCGGAAAATATAACACAAAGTTGATCACAGTACTGTAAAATGGCTTAAGGGTCGAAAACTGGGTCAAACGCCCACCTCCTCCTCCCAGCCCCATCACAGCTGACAGGGTCCTGCAGGGCCCAGCTCCTGCTTGCAGGAACAGCCGTGGCAGAGCATCCTCGGCTGCGGTGCCCTTGCCTGGGGAACCTGTTCTCAACGACTGGTCGAGCAGTTCATTCCCAATGGGAAATTATGTTTTCCATAGATTTAGTGAAACGCAGTTCTAATTTAGTAATCACAATGTACTTCCAACTGAACAGGACCTAGTGTTTTGGTAATGAGAGCGATATAATTAGGATGAGCCTCAAAATATTCAAGCAACTTAACCATTTGAAGGTCACCTCTGATACGGGAGACAGAAAGAGGTAACTGGAGATTGGCATATGATTATGTTTATACACTGTGCCAAAACACGGTTCCTTTTTCTAGACCCTAATATTTCATATTTGATGACTTTTATAGTATTTCTGCAAATCTTAAAATTGGTTTACCAGAGGACTTCAGACTCTTAGTTACCAATATTTTTGAATAATCACAATCTTGTATTAGGCAGACAGCACTAAATAACTGCTAATTCAGGATTTCTAATGTACCAAGAGCACTAGGTTGGAATCCAGCCTAGACTATAGACCTAAATGTTTTTCAATACAATTTACCGCACTCATTTGTTTTTTTAAAGCAAGTTTTAAGAATAAGGCATTAGCAGAAAACACAAGGATATTACATTAAAAGGTTTCATTACTTGGGCACCATATGGGGTCTGGGAAGTACAGTAGGTCTACGAAGCCATGCACAGGAATCTGTAAAAGCTCCTAGAGTTCAGTAGCCATTCAGATGGCTTGTAAAGACCAAACTACCCTCAAAGACACTCTTAGAGTTTAATTTTTTATTTTTCATAAATGGGATCAAAGATATTGTAGGATTTTCAGCCAGCATGACCCATAACTGACTGCTCGGAAGCACATTCATACCCCAGTAAGCACAAGAACGTGTATTTTAACAATAGCATCAACTACATTTCAGAAGAATCCTCAAGTGAATCAAGAAGTGAAAGATAATCTTTGAAAGAGGAGGCAGGAAGGAAGCTGTCTGGAAACTGGAGAAGTTACTAGAATGGTTATTGTGGGCAGAACGGACAGCAGATATGAGCTATCTCCTTCACACTCATGACAAGGAGGTGGGAACCTCTTCAGCCACATCAATAGCAGCTGCGTGACGCTGATACCAGCCTGGGTCACCATTAAAGCAGCATATTAACCTTTTTTTTTTTTTTT
>NW_009600556.1:0-5249 GCF_000690535.1 Cariama cristata
TCACGTTGCTGTCGGCTTACTGACCACCCCCGCTACTGAAGCTGCGAGGGGGGTCTCTGTGCTTAGGGAATCACAGGTGAAAATGCAGTTGTGTCTCCTGTAAAGACCCTGCCAAAAGCTGGTGTGAGCTCTGCTCCACTGTCAGCGAATGTGCAGGTACAGTGTTAGAGATATAGAAACACCTATACCGTGCCCAGGCAGTCACAAGGGGAAGCGGCAGGGCAGCAGAAGCTCCTCTCCGACATCCCTCCCTCTCCCCGAGGTGAGCCCGCTCCCCCACCTCTCCTTGCACACCGGGGAAGCTGCGGAAAGGAGCTGGGATGGCAGAGAGCGGGGTGTGCAAAAGAGGGCTGAAGGTTAAGGGGATGGGGCTGAATTTGTTGTCCTGCCACGGGACAGGACTACATTTGTCCTTGGCTGAGTGATTTGGTGCTCAATGTGTGACCTTCAGGTCAGGATAAATATACGGAAGATGCCACAGACACGGGAGTCTCCTAGGGAAAAGCAAAGGAGGGATCTGTGACCCCAAGACCGGTCAGATCTAGAGTGACTCCCCAAAAGGCATCAACTCCAGTGCTGCTGAGCTATCGACACAGGCGACAGAGCTGTCCCGGGAGCACCCGTGCTGCAGCAGTCAGGACATAAGGCTTCGCTGTGGCACAGGGCAGGGCTGGGCGCGGGCAGGGAGCCGGGCTGGGCTGCAGCCGGGCTCAGGCTGGCTCCTTCGTGTGCGTCTCGCTTTGTATTGAATGATGTTAAGCAGAGCTGGAGCTGGCGCCTCGGCCTCATTACCTTCAATTACAATAATTGTTGCCTCTCTCCAGTGTTTTGCATTTCTCCCTGGGGGAATCTCTCTGCTGCTTCTTTTCCAGCCTTGCTCCAGCTTCCCTCTATCGATTGGATCGCTCTGGCCCCGGTCCTAGGAGCGATGCCTCCAGGAGGATAAATGTAAATCGTCCTATTGATTGGGAGGAGTAGGAGTGCAGCTCGTTTGGGGGAGGGAGGATTAGTTTTAAATGGAAAAAAAAAGGTAATCTGACGAGCATGGCAGGAAATGCTTCACTTTCTGCGCCCCTTAAAAAGTGTCCCTATATCACATCTTGTATCTGGGGGGGATGCAGATTGGTGCCACCTGGGTGATACAGCACATGCGCATGGAGAGGTGGATCCTGGAAGCAGACACTAGCCGTGTTTCCTATTTATTTGATGTGAACAAGTATCACTGAACATCTCCGGAACACAGTTCCCCTCCTCCAGTTTGCAGGTAACTGAGTTTCACTGAGGACGTGCTAATTGCTGCTGAAAGTGAGCAGGCGTGTAGTGCACAGGCCTCCATCCACCTCTTTGAACTGCCCCAGCTAAGGGGGATGAAGCTCCCTGGGAGTTATTCACCTGCGGGAACCTGCTTGGCAGCCTGTCTGTCACAGGGGAGCGGCTGGGGAAGGAGCCAGGCTTTGGGCTCTGCATAGTCTGAGCTCCTGAAATGGCTACTTGATTCAGTAAATCCATAGCCAGCCCCAGGATTGGGAAGCCAAAGAAATTGCATAGTCATATGATGTTCCCTGCCCCCTGGGCTTTATGCTGAGCATAGCTGTGCTAGCTTAAGCCTTAATTATTTTTCAAGGCAAGAACCTGCATAAATAAAGGTAATTCAGTAGAATTAGCGTGTGTGTATCATATCCAAAATGCTAGCAAAATAACTGGAAAAAGAAAGTTGTTTGTTGGCTAGTGTTGAGCAGTTAACAAAAGAAGGACTACGATTAATACTCCTCCAAAGATACTTTAAACAGTCCAAATGCTTTTAACTTCATATAATTTCCAAATGAGAAATTCCCAGCCGAATCATAATTGCAAGGTGCGAAAAAGAATGGATATGGTGTGTGAACATTGCTTTTGATCCCAATTTGAAATAACTGCAGAGTAGCAGTACTAACCTTTCCTTGCTAGTGAAATCAGCATCTTCTGTGGCAGTAGTGGCATGTGCCAGCGTGCACATGCAAACCCAGCAGTATGCAAATCCTTGGCTTCCCGAGGAATGCGGGTTTCCCCAGGACAGGGCTGCTGTGATACCTCGACTATAGAGGTGAATGTAGAATGGATTTCCAAATCGCAGCTGTTATTAATTTCTGGTTTTGCCTATATTTTTTTTTGGAGGGGGAGGGGGCAGTGTTGATGGAAAGGCTAAAACAAGCAGAGAATTCTGCATTAACACAGTTGTTTGATAGAGGTAGATGGAAGAGTTACATCCAAATATTTGGGGGAAATGGTTGTGAGTTGCCAGCGTGCAAGGCAAGTTTATAGAAGAAGGAGGAATTCGTGATAATGTTCAAAGCTGCCAGATGAAGGAATTACTTTTCACTGCAAACCGTTTTTCTAGGGCTAGTTGCTTAGATCAGGTGCACCTGCAGGCTGATGTTTTAACTTAATTTAGTCAGTTTTGCAGGCACGCTGCTGCTGGTGGCACATAAACGGTAGTCAGGAGCAGCAGGGACAGGCATTAATGACAATTCATGTGGAAACGAGAAAGGCAATATATGAAAGAAGCAATGTAAAGGGAGGAGGTTGAATTTTCTAAAGCTGGATTCCCAGAGCCGGAGAGGAGCTTTTCTCTTGTTCAGTGTTATGTATTCAGAAAGCACTGCCAGGTTGACCTCTGTTTTGGCTTGTCTTATTTTCCTCCTTGATCTAGGAAAGAGACCTAAACCCCTCATGCCAGTCATCCTCTCATGCCTGTGCTGGGGCTCTCAAGCACATGGAGCTTCTGGAGAAGGTGGTGGCTGTGGTTTGGAATTTCATCGGAGGGATTTCAGCAGCTGACATTGGGAGGGAGACTCTTGCATGGCTGCACTGCTCACACGCTCCTGGTGGAAAATCGCAAGCCTTTTCTTGAATGTGATTGCAGGGGAAAGCAGACCCTGTGCTGAGCAGCTGGTTCCCTGATAGGACAAGTCCTGGTCTGGAATAGTCCTGGACCTTGGATGCTTGTTTGAATTGGTCTCTAAGAAGAACTCATCAGTTCTTAAGTCCTCCTGGCAGAAACTTGGCACTGCAACTATTGGCTTGTGAAATGAAGTAAAAGAACCAAACCAGCATTTCAGTGGCCTGCGAAGACTCTTTGGACAAATCTCTTCTTTTGGTTGGCAGTTTCGTCTTCTTAAAGACAAAACTCTGCATCTGTGACACAGTTTTGAGCTGATGCAGAGGGGAACGTGCTCCTGTGAGATGCTTCCCAAAGCAGTTCCTCTCCCTGAGGTGCCCAGAGGCTGATTTTGCAACCAGGTCCTTCGTTTGTGTTGGTTTCAAAGGGCTTCACCATATCTGGTGGGAGGGAGCAGCTCTATGCTCTGTGGGGCTGCGTAGTCCGTTCAAGTGGAGGCTCCAGGCTGCTCTCCCATGGCTGCTGGAGACACGTCATGCGGCCTCAGGCTCCTGACGCTTTCCTTGATGGTTCCTTGTAGTCATTATCCCACATTCCTTCTGGTTGAAGAACATGTTGTTATTATTGCTTTGTGCTGGATCTGTCTCCTGTCCCTTTTCTACAGGCCAATCTGGCCCTGTTTGCTCTTGCCTCTAAAACAAAAGCAAATTAGCGCTGCAGAAGCTGAATTATTTTGTTTATGTTACGGTCTGTCAGAGGACCCCACGCAATCCTTGCACAGCTCCCCGAGCAGAGTACCAGCGAGTGAGGAGACATGGTAAGTCAGTCAAACCCTCCTGACACCCTGGCTTGACACACAGGTTCCCAAAAGGGTCTTTAAATCAGTTGCTTTGGGGGAAACTAAGGCTGGGGAGTGATCCCTGCCACCGCTCCGTCACTTGTGGCACTTCAAGCATGCCTGTAGCATACAGAATTAGCAATTTTTTACAGTAAATTGTACCTCATAATTCAAACTTGACAGCTGTCAATGAAATTTGCTGCTCAAAACTGATCTCGAGCACATTGCCTTCTGGTTAGTCTGTCCATGCTCCCTTGGCCAGGATGTTTATAATACTCAGGGAGTCTCTCATGTTACTTTGTGCAGTAATGTGGCTCCACGAATAAAAGCCATTTCCAGTCTGTTGGTATTGCGTGTAACAAGTGAGATCTGCTAAATGTGCTTGTCACCAGGGGTAGGAACAGAAGAAACAGAACTGCACGTGTTGCTGTAATAATTCTAAGTTACAATGAATGATATTTTCGCATGTTTGCAAATGAGTGTCTGATAGCTGGTGCCAGAGTGGGAGATATGGCTTGGCTGAACTCACTGTTTTTGTAATTTCTAAACAGAAACAAGAATTAGAAAATTACTTTGTGGTGGAGTGCAAATATGTATAACATAAGTGTAAAGGCTGCGGTGCAGCACACATGTATCTATCTTATACATATGCAAATCACAAGACTCACAGTAAAACCATTATAACGTATGATGGCATCAGCACTAATTAGCTCGAGATCCAGTCTGTTCCTCTCTGCCAAAGTAAACTGGAGTTATCTCAATCTCAGATTTCATATTTCCTCCTTTCTCTTTCAGGGAAGAAATGTCTCTGTCACAAAGTATTATGTCCTGAATTGAAAACGTCTTTAAAGACTCACAAAACATTTCAAATTAAAATTCTAACGTAACTTTTCATATTAACTTATTATCTACACATCATCCAACAGCTTTACTACTAGCTGCGGACCCAAATATTTAAAGCATTTTGCCCATAAATGGGAAACAGTTGGTGTGCAAGTGCTGTAGAAATCAAGGCTTATAAAATGTAATGAGAACAGAGAGGAGAAAAGTAAGTTAGCAAAGAAATTTTAACTATGGGGCACATTGTTTTCAGGACCAGCACGTGAAGGAAATCTGTCCAAGCTAAACATGACCCACAGGAGCTGTGTCAGAGCCCAGAGGTGGAACATCACCTCCTGCTTCCACCCTCAACAGCTGTTTTTCAAAAGGAAATTTTGGAAAAAGACGAGAGTTACCACCGGGTGTATTTGCTAACGGCTCTGACCCACGGGCCTGCTGTTGCTGCGTGGACGCGACAGCAGCATGGAAGGCCCGGGGGGGCCGAGAGGGAGGCGCAGAACCCCCCAAGCCATCCGGTGCATCCCGGGCCGTGAGAGTGGCGTGGGCCCGGGGGGACGGAGACCACAGCCACGCGCTGCTTTCAGCCGAGTTGCTGTTTGCTCCGCAACGCATCGAGCCCAAATGAAGGCTTTTCATAACCTTGGGAAAAAAAACCCGGCTGCAGTGAAACTTCTGGCATGTCGGGTGTTGCAA
>NW_009600557.1:0-21977 GCF_000690535.1 Cariama cristata
ACCATAATGATTCTATGATTCTAAGAATGTACTGTGTGCGCTGCTGGGGGTATCACAAGCATACGACATCAAACAGCAAGGAGCCCTGTTGTGAAACTACATCCTGCAGGAAGCACACCAATGAGTCTCTCTGAAACACTGAGCAAGAGGATTACAGACTAAACTTTCTGATAGGTTTGTTTGTTAATCTTACTTTAGTTATTCTTGCTTCTCCTGAGATCCTAACTGATGGAGGGAATAATAGTGATTATAACACTCTACTTACATTGAAAAGTACAGTGCTGTTGTTTAACAGTATTCTAGTAAATTTTATTCTGTAATTGTGATGAAAAGGAAAACTTACCAGCATCAGCTATTGCCATCAAGCTGTAACGAGAGGCAGCATGATTACCCTATAATAATAAAAGCAATGGTTGCAATATCTCAAACATATTAGTAATGATGGTGACTGTTTCTTATTTTTGTGCTTACATTTAACAAAGAAATGACAAGTTTTTATGGAGTCCTTTAATTTTGCAGACTGCAGTATTGATCTTCTGTCTTGTCTGTCTGATTAGATCCCTGAGGCAGTATAAAGCACTTCTTGCCAGTGCAGCTCTATTGATGCATAAATTTTAACATAAATATATCATTCCACAGGTTTGGAGCCTTTTTGTTGGAATATAACATCTCTGTCCTACTGTGTGCTATTCCCACATGCCATATGATGGGGAAAATCAATGTGCAAATGAACTTTGAGGGTAAGACAGATTCTAGATGTTCTTCAAAGTCTCAGACGTTGGTTCAAATCAGAGGTAGAGCCCAAACAGAAATAGTATAAAGTTGGTACTGGGAGTTAGCTCAGAGAGTACTGAGGTTTAGATGATGCTTCATAGATTTGTCATCCTCACTGATTTATAATTTACCTGACTTGAGATCAGAGAGGAATTTCTCCCATATCTGACAGGCAAGAATGCATCCACCAGATTTAATACTTATAAGGTAAATTTCCATTTTTAAGTGGTAATTTGATGAGCATTCACATTTAAATTATGACATCTGATGATTTTCTATTAATCATTATTTGCCTGCTTCGAACAGATCATGATCAGTAATCAAAATAATAACCCCCAGTAGTCAACCTTTCTGACTGGTCATACAACTGTTGCTTGTTTCATGTAGTCACAACAGGGTTTTTTTTCTCCAGATCAAAATATAACTCTTTGTCAGCTACCAGAAGGCATAACCCTGCAGCTTATTTCTTTTATGTACTTTCAAATTTCGGGTCGCTAAAGGATAGTGATTTTTGTTGAACTTAGTATCTAATTGTTGGAGGGGGACGGGGACGACATGTCTTTTAACTAAACCTTTGTTTTCAATAAGATGATCCTTCCATTGGTGGAAAAAATAGGAGGCCTCAAAGAGAGACAGGCAGCATATGTTTTATTGCAGTGTGGTTTTTCTTGAGTGGAAAACGTATTGGATTTCATAAATCTTTTAACTCATTTGAAACTAATTTTTCAAAGTAGAGCGGATAAGCTAGAAGAAGCTTAAACTGCAAGTTTTTTCACAGCCATTTCCTTCTAATGCAATTATTTCCTGATTCATCACCCCTAAGCAAATTAATGCAAGAAGAAAGAAAAATAGGATTAAACATAAAGATTTATTTCTAATAACTTTTACTTTTCAAATTATTGTTGGATTACAATGCCCTTTACTGTCATCTCTAAATTATTTAAAGTAAGCTAAGCAATCTAAATTCTTCTCCTTATTAAATTATTTAGGGCATAAATGTTTCCTGTTGAATGCTTTTGTGGTCAAATAATGTATCTCAGGCTAAGTGAATAAAGTTAATTTTAATGCAATAATACAAAGGCAGTAGCTAGGAAAAGTACCTGAAGTGTCTTCCATTATGTATTTACTCATGAAAATTGTAAAACTCAGCTCAGTAAAATTCATTTCTTATTTTCATTAATAAAAAAACAAAACTCTCAAAAATTTTTTGTTACTTTTTTCATGTGACATTATAGTCAAAATTAGTAAGTTTTCTTCCAATACATATTTACTTACAGCAGAATTAACTTATCTTCTTTCAAGACCTATCAGGTTCTTTTCATTCATAATTATGAGTTCCCAGGTGTGGCAAATTAACTCACAGAGTGAGTGAACATCTTGGAGGGCTTCAAGACATACTGCATTCTTATTTCAAAAGAGGCATTTATACTATATAGCATTAATTACATAACTCTGTATTTCACAGTGCTTCACTTGTAAAGGGAAGATAGGCTAGACCAAACCACTCTTTCTCTTTGATTTGAGAGGGCTGTGTTTGAGATCAGCAAACTTCAGAATTAGGTACAGAGATCAGTAAACTCTATGTCTGGTAAGTTTTTAGATATGAACTAAAAGGCCAGCTTGTTTATGCGGCATTGCCTGCAGAAAATCTCGTCATTCCAAATTAACATAAAATATCTTTTTACAGTAAGCTGCTGACAAGTAAGACAGTCTGTCTTGTTTATGTATCTTTAGAAATAGTACACCGAAGAAACAAACAGAGATTGAATGGAAATCAGCTCCCAGGATAATCATTTCTTATTGAAAATGGCTGGATTTTTCCCACAACAAAGAATGCCCATCGGTGTGTTAAAAGAGTAAGTTACTCCCTAACAGAGCAAAACCTAAAATGTTTATTAAATAGTGTAATATTAAATAAAATTAATAGTCCCTAGGCTCCTAAACAGTGCAAGTCAGAAACACGTCACTCTGAAATACCCCAATGTTATTACAAAGAAAACAAAGTGAGGAGGACGAACATCCTGCTTAAAGCAGTCTTCCCTATTTAGAGTAACAAATTTGCTTACACTCTACTCTTACAAAGAGTAAAATCCTCTACAGAGTAGAAGACCAGTCATATGCTCAGATGCCAACCTGAAACTACGTAAAATGAAAGTACATGTACGTTTGTTAACGTGATCATCTGTTGAAAGTTAATATATTTTTAGTTTCCTCAGTATGAGATGGCTTTTTAGTGGGAAAGAAGTGCCAAAAGCTTTAAGGACATTCATCCCTTTCTTAAAATTCATGAGATCAATATTAATAACAGAAGAGAAGAAGAATGTTGTAAGTCAAAACTTGCAGAGGAAAACCTGCTATTGCATACTTGAAACCAAACTTCAGGCAAGTAGGCAGAAAAGAAATCTCAAAACAAGCTCCTAATCACCATCTGGTCACTGAAAATTCACATACACAACTTCTCAGAGTACTTGTTCATCTCAGATGGGTCTGAACTCACATGAGTGAATGTGTGTAGATGCTGAACAGGCATCTGACTTCTGCAGAGATCTTGGGCCGGGTGTGAATTTGGTTGCTAGTCCCTACTGTATCAGCACTTCATTTTGTTTTAGAAATTACTCATATGCATCTTCCTCTGCCTCATAATGGGCAGTTGCTCCCTTTCAAAAAATTAACCAGAAAAAGTTATCCGTAACAGTCTAGTATTTGCTGAATTACTCTGCTTCATTTCCCCCTCTTTTCTAAACACTCTTTTTATTTCTTTTTAAATTTCTATAGTTAGCAAAGTTAGTTCAAAAGTTTTCTCTTTTCAAAATTGTCGTGAAGTCACCAAAGCATGTGCATTCTGTAGGTCATTATATACTGCAACATCATATTCGTCTAGCCAGTTAGTTAGAGTGACATGTACAATCACCAGAGCAGTAGTCTTTGTTGCTTATATCTGAAACGATTCCTCTATTTGTCAGTCAGTAGGAGCCTTTGCCACGAGAGAGCCTGCGTTTACCCATGAAGATTCAAGTATATGAGATCTCAGATAGCCCTGATGTGGAAGCCAGTTCCACGCAGCATTTCCGTTTCTACTTTTCAGTTCTTTTTCATGAAAGTAACCAGTAGCTAGAGTCCATGAAAAAAAGGAAATGAAAAATTAAATTTATAGAAAAATCAGAGAATGAGTTGCATTACGTCATGTCCTAGGACTTGAATCCTGGTAAAGCCAAGCCACAGGATGGCTGTGGCATATCAGTATGGGGTACACATAGACCACAGGAAAGTGTGCTGCAAGCTACAGGACTGAGAACTCCAAACCATTCTCTTTCTCAGGATCAAAAAGATTATTTTGCAAAGCAGACAGCCTAAGGATTACCTTGCTCTCTGATACTTGCTCTCATATATGTTAATATGCTGAGCTGTCAGACAGAGAACATTTACTTGGATCCTTACCTCAGTGTAGTGACAAGGGCCAGAAACCAGAGAAGCAGAGCTTGATGCACTTAGAAACAGGAAATTGCCCCTACAAAGATGCACCTGTGTGAGTCTTATTTGTCATACCAGAGGAAATTGCTGCTAAATCCTTGAAAGTAAAGATGCAATACTGGTGTAAATCAGAACAGAGCTGCATTCCTTGTCTGTTCTCACGCTGGCTTAAAAGTTGCTTTTCTAGCTGCCTGATGCTCTTATACCAGAAAGCATCCTATCCCTGAACTGGCTTCTGGCTTTGCCTTAGTAATATTGTCATTCTGTCACCTTCAGTGCTTCTAGGATGGTTGGTGTGGGCTGAGAAGCCAGACCCAAACCCCTAGCAAAGATGGTAAACCATGCAGTAAAAACTATCTTCTTGAAAAAAATTTGGTGTTGGTTTTGGTTTTCATGCAGACTGTTACAAGGAAAATATAGCTGGAGAGAAAAATCTGGTAATTCAGTTGATGATGGAGGAGGAAACAACTTTTTTAGTACCGGGAATTTGTCATAGGTTTCTGGAAAAATGTATAGTGCCTGAAGAATGCTCTATTTGTGAGCATTATGTGTCCTGTGTTTTATTTTATTATCTTCTAGTGTCCCATAAAAACCCTCTGAAAAAAATATTCTACAAAACGTGACCATTTGCTTTCATCATTCCTTCTTCTAAAAAGAAAACTGAGGAGGTTTTGCCTCATCTTTGCTTGTAGGAGTTAAGTGCCTCTGTTACAAGGGCTTGTAGCAAGTGTCTTGGCTAGGACAGTCACTCTAGGTTTCTTGCATGGGCCCTGGAGATAAATCAGGAAAGAAACTGGATTTAGTGTATTTGTCTCACTCTGAAGAGAATTCATTTTCTGATTGCCTGTGAGGTGGGAAAATCAGCTTCAAGCCCTGATTACAGATCAATGAAGATATTAATATACTTTGACAAGTTATAGGAATTTGACCACATGGTGTTTTAGTGGAAGAATGGTGATATGGACTATCTCATCAAGCAAAATGTCTTTTCAGGAGTGAAGACTGTGGAATTACAGTATCACAAATACACTGGCATTTTCTTCAATAGTAATGCAGTATTATTGCAGTATTATTAAATGCAGTATTCACTACTGTGAATGTGCTCACTCCCTAGATCAATACCATGTTAATAACTGAAAAAAGTGAGTTTTCATGCATCAGAAATGATGACATTGTAAGCATCGGTATTCTGCTTTGTGCTACATTTCATTCCCTATCACATCAGTCTGGGCTGCAATATTAGCCAGAAATGGAGGTTACGTGACAGTATTAAATAAAAGAAGGGAAATGTATTTCCTTTTTTTCCTTCTTACCCATGCAGTAATAAGTTAAACACATCTGCAATTCAGAGTTTTATAGCTGGGTTGCTGCTAAGCATTGTCGATGACCTCTGTAGAAAATTTGATCTCTCTCATGTTATGCAGAAGATCCAGACACTCCCTCTGAGCCGCACTGTAGAAGCCGTAGGATCTTATGAGCACATTCAAGCATGCACATTCAATATCTCATAGAACATGCATAAGTCCCTTAGAATCAAATGTTCAAAAAGATGTTAGCCCAACTTGTCTTCAGCACCAGCTAGAACCTCTAGACATGGCAAGTGGAATGGAGGTGGAGGAAAGGTTGTTGTCTGTTGATCCAAGTAATAAGAATAAGGCATCAGTAAACACAAATGTTATCAGAAGGGGCTTTTTTGCAATCTGTGCTTTGTGCAGCTGTAGCTATCCTGCTTTATACCGCAGCAGTGCTGTGCCCAAAACACTGAAAGGAAAGCTTTCCAATCACAAACAAATTAAGGAAGGCTGTATGGGGAAGAGGGAAGGGAAATGGTGTCCCCCACGAGACCAAGCAGTGTCTAGTAAAGTCAACTGCACTTACCTAAACCCCAGTCAGCACAGCTTTACAAAGAATGAGGCAAAAAGCAAAAAGTGACATGACTTAACATTTGCTAAAGCAGTTTGGACAGGATAAAATGTCTATGATGGAAGCCTTTTCTAGCCAACGTCAATTTCAACAAGCTGCTAAACCTCTGTATTGTTTGTGCCAGTACAGACTGACAGCAGGAACAGGAGGAAGATGTGCAGTGTCGATGTAAGCAGAAGGTGGTCGTCCACTAAAGTACCCTGTTAAAAAGTACTCTGTGGAAGTGCATGAACACTAGTGCGCTTCCAAACTGAAACATATTCAATGTGGAGAGCTTGCAGTCCATTCAGACTAATCACTGACTAATTCTCTTGTGCTTGTGTTGGGGAAACCCACCAAAAATGAAAAAGGTATATACAATGCTGGAGTTGTTTGAGCATAGACCAGTGGCCCTCCTGGAGAGAAGACATGCCCTAAAATATTTGTGTCAGGCTAGCCATCAAACCACAACAGTTACTAAGATGAAAAAGCAGAAATCTCATCCTCAATTACTTTATATGCGATTTAAAAAGCTACCTGGTATTCTCGCTTGATCATTGTAAGATCTACAGTGATACGTAGGATCATAAAGCTTTGAGATAGTACAACAATGGTTATCAACATCTACTATGTTAAATGTTTATGTAACTTTGTCTAACAACACTAAGTTAGTACCAAATGCAAAGCAGCACTAAAAGAGAAAGCTGATTCATGGGACTTTTAAGAAATGTTTCTGTTCTTCTGTTGCCACTTAGAATTCGGGCCAGAATTCAGCCACAGCAGCTTTTCGGGGAAGTACTAAGTAGAATGGTCTTGGGCTAGTTCACATCACAAAATCTTTATTCTCACTGATCTTGAAAGCAGCAGCTACTCAATAATCTGAAGGTTAAGTTTCATTTTGCTGTTATCTCGAAGGCACAACTCAGAAACACATGCTATTGTTGATTATCTCCTACAGAAAAAGGGAAGACTCCACATCCAAAAGGCTGATGATACAGTAAGTTTTGCAAACTACAAATCTCTCTACAGAGAAAGTAGAAAAATATATTTCAGAGTTCATGCTATGATCAGTGACCTAAGCTTAAACAGCTTAAATGATCAAACCAGCAGAAGTATACTACAAGTGGATTTTTATTGACTGAATAGGATAAACAGATTAATTTTAAAAAATCATATTACAAACTGGTACAGTAACATAAAATCACTTTGTGTATGTGGGGATGCCACTCTTAGCCTGCACAGCTCCTGCAGCGCTGTAGCCCGTTCTCATTGCAAGCAGTACACTTGAGGGCTTTGAAGGAGTCCGTAAAGCAGTTCCGAAACACAGACATCTTGCTGCCATGGCACGCTGAGCAGGGCAGGAAACCAAAGCCCCCGCAAGAGGGGCACTCGTGAGGATGCTGGACTCTCTGCTCAAAGAAGAACATGAGAAAGACAAAAAAGTTACCTCATCAGCCACCTTAAACTCTAAGACAATGAAGGCTCCAGGACAGCTGAGAATACACATTCTGGTCCCCATCTTGAGCAATATCCATCCCCTCATGCCAAGGTATATCATGATAGAAGATGAGTACCTCTGCCTTTTCCTTTAGTCAGATCTACATGCAATGGCCAGAGAGGCTCACTGCAGGTTGATCAGTCACACTGTACTTTAGTAGCCTGCATTTATACTTGCCAAAATAGTTAGCTAAAGGATAGCTTGCATACATTACTCTGATCTAGTTTAGATCTAGATCAATTCTAGGAGGTATTGCAATTGATTGAATCTAAACTCCAAGTAGTTTAGGTTGACATTCTATTTTCTATGCTGTATATTAAGATATCATGACTTTTAGTATTTGCATGCTGAACATATTGTTCCTATTACAGTTAGAGGTGATCATATCAAAAAGCAATTCATAGCTTCTGACAAGTACTGCTTGAGGAACTAAGTGGTGTACTCAAATTTATAGGTGTAGAATGCCAAAGCTTTAAGTGTAAAGAAGAAAGATCATCAATATTCAACAGTTATACCTGGACAAAATTGCTGCAAGCAAGGCCTGGGCTCCCTCAACTGTCCTAATTCCTGAGTAAAACAATAATTGTACTCTATTCTGTATTTGGTTAAAGACAATGGAGAACACAAGAAGAGATTTCAAAGATGTTTTTAAGTTTCACTTGCTGAAAATGTTACTAGTCTGTTTAATGATTGCCTTAAAGTTCTATATCAGAGAAATTAAAGGTACACCATGTTGCGTACTTACCACAGCATAGATATGTGGCTTTAACATTGCACTGTTGAGTAAAGATTTTACAGATTTATTTACAAATGAAGAACAAAAATCCATACAATTCCTGCTAGTATTAGTCTGAGGAATTATGTACCACTAAAAATTAGTCACAAATTACCAGTGTGTACTAAAATATGTACAGATAACATCGTCCTTCTTGTAGCTTCATCAAGAAAACTGAAGGTATTTCTGCAAAACCATAATAATAACTTTCACCTATTGACAAGTCAGATAAACACGCAAAATAGGCACTTTTTATTTTTGTTCTGTAAACTTGCCGTTCTTCACCAGGCAAACTCCTATTACTATTAACTTCTCCAGGGACAATGTTTAGAAGTATTTAACGTAAAATTAGCATTCTTTTTATCTCAGGAGTGCCCACATCTTTCTTAATTTATGATGGTGGTTTACTTCATTGGACATTACTGTAAATAATCTCAAAAATTTAAGAGAATAATATTTTTAATCTTTCCATTCATTATTGCTTGTTAGGCTTGTAAATAAATACCTTTCCACTTAGTTAAGAGAACTAACAAAAAAACAAATGCAAAATTGCTTTAGTTCAGTTCCTTGAACAATGGCCATTTCCTTCTTGAACAGATGACAATTTGTGTAACCACTTTCTGCATCTTCAGTAACGAAGAAACCTGACTGCCCCTTGCAATTGTAGCAAATCCATTTTTGAAAAAAAAAGAAAAAATAAAAAAAGGCATTGAAGCAGTAACTGTGTTCAGTAAGCAGTTCTCAGTCTGCTGTACTCTGGCGTAGTTTGTCTTACAGATGTACTTTCTGTTCCAAGATTAGGACACACATTGGACTCAGTAATAACATTATAGGACCCCCCAAAGCAGGATCTAGGGACATTTCATTCCAAAGTAATGAAAAATGTTAAGGAGGTGTATCAGCTAACCTTTCTAGTCAGACAAGAATGCTGCATGCTTTAATCATACGTATACTTTCGTTTAATAGTTTCTAGTTAACTATGCAATATGGTTCAATATGGCCAACAGGTTCTTCTGCATTTTATAAAGAAATACATACACTGAGTCACGAGGCAAGGAAAGTTTTGCTGAGTTAAGTTACAGGTCAGATAAATGAGGAAGGTACCACGTGCAGTGCAAAGGGACGAGGCAGTTGATGATTTACTGGATAGTGCTAAATCTACCTCCTGAATAAGACAGAAGTGAACAGCCCTTGGGCTCAACCTGACTGGAACTTTTAGAGGAGTTCAGGAAGGAGACTGGCTATAAAAAACCAACATGCTTTACAAAGATAGACCCTCATTTTGTGATAAATTCAAAGATGTATGGTATACAATGAGTTACTGAGAGCATGTTAGGAAAGCATATGCTGCAGTTTAGCTAAATGAAGGGAAACAAAAACCTTGGGGTTAAATGAACCAGATGTAGTTTTCTTTTGCTCTTTAATCAGTGTCTTTTACAGATATCATATCCTCATTATCTATTTTTAATGTTGACTTTACATACTTCTGAAGTTTATGTGTTATCTTATTTGCTTAGGGGTGATTTCAAAATAACAAGATAATTAATAGCAATACATTCCTTTTCTAAAGACGTAGCTGTCCATACAACCCAGACACACGTCTCCCCAAAACGTTCTTTGTTGCAGGCTATCCAAAGGAAAACAGAAAATGCCTTGAGCAGCCAATAGCACAAGACCAGCAGAAAAGTGATGACCAGTAGAGATCCTAGCTTACAGCAAAGTTGTGGGAGCAGACCCACACTACAAGTGTCCTCAGGGAGCGTGCACCAACTGTTCACAGGGAAAGGCAAACACCCCAGAGAACTTCAATGGACAAGGAAAATTAAGAGCTGGAGAAAGGCATGACAATCTGTAATTTGAAATTTGTGCAAATTGGTGTAATTGGAAACTTCCAGCATTTGCCCAGATTTTGTAGATGGTCAGCTCTAGGCCGAGCCAGAGCGCAGATGTCCACTGCAGTACACAAGGAAGTGGTGCAGCATCCACGCAAGAGGCCTGACTGCCCCAGGACATGGTGAAGGTTAAATACCAAAGATGATGTCAAAAGTTATGCGGAAGGAAAATTACTTGCCTCTCCTGCTGTGGCAAAATCAAGAGAAAATGGAGATGGGCGTTTTGGTTTGATGTTACTGCCATTCATGTTTTCTCAAACATAATGGGCTGTGATACTATGATATCATTCATTCAAAGAGAAAAACAAAAAAAGCATTTGAGATCATCAGTTTATAACAGAAGAAAAGGAACTGGTAAAAAAAGAATATCTACTCAATTACAAATATTTAATGTATGTTCTTTATATTTATTTGCAGAAATACAATTACCTCAATTTTGGTTAAGAGATCCTGCAGTTCCCCAGATTCATTCATTAGCAAAATTTTCTCAGCACCCTATTAGGAAGAAGAAGAAGAAGAAAAAGGTCAGCCAGTTTAGCACGAAAAAACAGAGGTGATTAGAAGATTTGGTCTTGAAAATTTAAATAGGCTGAGGACAAGTTTGACTCACATTAAATATTTTGTAATTAGGTAATTCTTAGGAAAGCTAGAAGGGGAGGAGAATCTAATCATAATTCTGAGAGTAGTGCCTGAAGTTCGTTACCAGGTGCCATATCACATTGCCTTTTTGTAAAAGCTGACACAGCTTGGAAATTCTGATTGTGTTCCTTTTATTTCACAGGATAAGTTTGCTGACAGAATAAAAAATATGTCTAGTTCTGGTGTCAAAAATTACAATTATATAAATATACAACACATCAGAGAATGCAGCAAAATGAGAGGAGGAAATCGTATTTCAAATATTCTGGCAGTTGAGCATTGAATTAAGACACAATATGCCTAATGTATAACACAAGGAGAAAAAGAATAGTGAAAATACTGTAACAACATTAAAGTCAGACACAACAATGAATAACAATAATTTAGTCTGACTACATTAGGCCTCTGAGGGGTTCTGTGATCTGAACCAAGGCGCTACTGAAGTGGTTTTCATTTTTTCCTCCTGAAAGTAAATGCTAAAAGATTACTGCAGACAAAATTAAAGTGTCAAAGATGATATAAAACTTTTTTCCCTTTTCTTCTAATTGGAGGGCCACATTTGAATGCTTATAATTCACTTATGTAACCAAATTCACTGAATACTAAATATTACCAAATGCTTACAGACACTTTTAATCAGTGGATGACAAGAAACCAACAAAAGGTGAGGAAACTAAGGCACAGATCGAGGGAACTGCACAGCCCTCACCCGGTGCTAAGGGCAATTGGCCACATCTAGACCAGGTGGGTTCATGCCATCGCGCTGCCCCAGTTTGCTAGTCCCTATGTGCCCAGATTGATAAATTTGATCTTTGGATTTGCTTCCAGCGTGAGCTGGGAGGTGGGCTGGGGTGTTGACACAGGGCTGAGGTGGGCTGGGGTGCTGGCACGGGGCTGAGGTGTGGTGGGATGCTGGCACACAGCTGAGGTGCGATGGGATGCTGGCACAGGGCTGAGGTGCGGTGGGATGCTGGCACACAGTTTGGATGTGCCATTACTTTGAGCTGCCCATGGTCAGCTGAAGGGGCTCTCAGCCCCAGCTCTCCACGAGCACTGCTCTCCGTTACTGGGAAGAGTGTATGTGTTAATGTCTCACTAATGTACATGTTAGCGTCCCACCATTCACAGAGCCTTGCTGGGGACTGCAGTGACTACAAGTGTGTAGCCCAAAAGCCAACTAAGGGTCACCAAAACATTGCAAAGGATTTTGTACAACACCCTACTGAAGTTAGTTTCCCTGTAGAAAGTCTTTTAGCTCTGGCTTTGTGCAAGAAAGAAGCACCTTTGACTGTGTGTTTAATGATTTTCATTTCAGCTAAAAAGCAAACTGTTAATATTATAGTGGATGAGTGCCACTTCTTCATTGAGCACGACTCTTACATTGCTACATTTCAAAGTGATTTTTATAAAAAAATAAGTATCTACAAGCTAATTAGTTGTGGTTAATAATTCACAGCAGATGACAAGAGACTCAAATCAGCTAGCCTTACTTGTGCTGACTCTTCTATTGAAATCTGTTACAGATCACGGGCACAGAGCGTACCAGCTTCGACACATGCATTAGGCTCTCTGCATCCCCAGCAGAGCAGCTTTTAGCAGTCTGTCGGCCCCTTTCATGCTTGCCCTCTAATCTTTCTCTGCTTTCACACAGAACTGCCAATAGGAGTGATTGGCACAACAAAGCGAGGGTTTGCCAAGGCAGCCCACGGAGTATTACCTCTGGGGCTGAATACACTGCAGCGGCTTAAGACAAAGCTTGTGCTGCCTGTCAGATGCAGAGACATTAAGGATTTGCAGCTTTATTGATGTAATTGCAGCACTGAAAATTCCCTAAGCTAAACAAGCCCCAATTTGCCCCCGTTTAGGAGAGGATCTCTCCTCTGCGGCAACAGTTGGCAAAATCATTCCTATGACTTCTGCTCCGTGTTACAGTGATGCTGCATGATAACGTTGACTGGCTTTTACGGCAGTATAATTAAAAATCTGACAGGTTTCCCATTATAGATTCATATTTTAAAGGATTTGTATTTCAGATGACATTCAGTCAGCCAGCTGTGCTACTTTCAAAGTGGAAAACCTCATTACTTTGGTTTTAAAATTAAAAGCCAAACATCCAAATGGCTATCAACGTTTTTAAGTGTTTCAGCATGTCTTTTCCGATTAACGGCTGCCCCAAGTGAAATTTGAATAAAAGGTACTTTGCAGAGGTTAACCTTCCGTTTGGATCTACAAATCTTAACACACAGAATCTGTAATTAATAGAGTAATTAAAGCAGCTCCTAAGTAAGTTCAATAGCTGCTTTCTGACCAGAAAAGGATGCCTTTCTTTTTCTTCCTCATTTGTGCTCAGTCCACAATTACCCACACAGAGATGTGAAACATTAAAGGGTCTGTCCCTCATAAGACTCACATAAGGCGTATGACAGACAGTGGCCATAACTTTTAGAGAAGCAGCAAGAAGTGAGTTTTCAGATTTGTTAACCAGCTAAATTTCAAAGCGCCAGCCTGTGAGTCCTTTATCTACTGACTTCAATAATTCTCCACCATGGTGGAGGAGCCCAGGGGCTGTGGTCAGGCCTTTGCCCTTCTTTTGGCAAGGAAACGCCACAGACTTGGCTAAATCACTCAACCAGTTTTCTAAACCATTTTCATTCTTCAAAATATTTTCCCAATTTTCTCTTGAGAATGTCCAGAAATTAACGTTGTATTTCAGGTATTGTCCCTCTAATTGCAGAACTAGGACAAATCCAAGGTCCACTAATTTTTCTACTGCCCCAGCTTTGTCCTGTCTCTAAACCAGTCTGTTGCTCACCTATCTTGGATGTAACTCATTGCTATTTTCACAATGTAATTCTTCATCAAGGAATACACATAGATATATGGCTCTGAATTTGGCTGTGCTAGAATACCTGCTGATTTTGGGAAGCAGCCTCTCTTCCACATCCTTCCTTATATACAGAGAAAAATTAGCACGGCACTGCAACATCTCTGTTGTGGACACATTTGCTGTGCAGATAAATTGCATCACTCATTTTCTTAAAAACAAGCTTTTGCTAAGTATACAGGCAAGGTCTTTTGCTAAGGCAGCAGAATGCAATCACACATCTTACCATTACTGGAACTGTCATGTTTTTTTCACTATGGCTCACCGAGGAGACAGGCTGTACATAGCCCTCTCTTTGCCCAGAGCTCACAGGCTCTGCCGCCCACAACACTACACCTCTCACAACGAGGTGCCCCTTAGCAGCAGACACGCATGGGGTGTGATTAAATGCCTGGAAATCTGCCCATAAACTGAGAAAACTGACACTGCAGTGTAGTACCAGCACCAGATATGTTGGATTTGATATGCAAAGAACTGAAAGATTGATGTGTAAAGGGCTATCAGATTAATTGAACCCTGCTGCTCCTGAAATGTTAAACTGCAAAATGGAGGAAACAAGTTGGAAAATGCTAGGTGCATAATGCATAATTACATCATAGTTTTACTGTCACAGAGCCATTCATATCCACACCATCAAGTGAAAGCCAGGAGAATGTGTTTACTCTAACAAAACATGGGGACAATTGAGATGGTCTAATCATATATGGCCCCTGGAAAGCAGCAAAAAGGAAACTGTTCATTCTTGTGTAACAAAAAATATGTTACAGAAGTATTTTCTAAAAGTCAGTTACAAAAATAGTCTAATTCCTGGGAAATAATCGTAACTGAGTCAAATAAAATAATTTTACTGTAAATGTGGATTCAGCACAACATTCCCATTACATCTGGGAAAACAAAATAGGAAAGAGTTTCTTCAGGAAAAAAAATATTAAATTTACATTTTTGAAAAAGATTCAAGTAGGTTTGTATGGCACGTGAATACTGGAATTCAATCATGTATTTAAAATGAAAAATAAAATAAATGTATTTTAAAACTCTTATGCAGTGTGAACTAACATGTTTACTAAGGATGACTCTATTTGCCTTTTTTTATGTGCATCCCTTTTCCAATAGAGTGGGTCTTTGCATAACAAAAACATCTAACAATCCTGAGTGCCTTTGTAAAAGAGTAAATGAATGCTCCAATTTTTTTTATTTATTTTATTTTTTTTTCCTGTGCGGCTTTCTGTTTTTTGGAAGTCATTTTTTATTCTGCTTTGGTGTCCCAGCAGATGGCATAATTCCATTTCAGATGGAGGCAGCCTCAGGTGAAAAGGAGGGATTAGATCAGCTGGTAAAGAGCATGCTGCAGAAAGAACCTGCTATTTCCTGACAGACTGATATTTAGACGGTGTGTGTCAAGAAATACAATGATTCAATCCTGAAAAAGCGAGAAGATTAAAAAAACTGCTGTACTGCAGCATGCAGGACTTTGCTTCACAGGGGCTAAATATGATTTTTCTATTGCTTCTGCCCAAGTTGCAGGTTTGTTTCATTCCCCCTGTGCAGGCAATGATAAATCCCACAGCGCTGTGAAGATTTATCCACACAGCCTGCAATGCTCTAACAGCCTCGTCCATGCTTCTGAATGGTTTGGATACCGTATACTCTATCAGAAGCACATATGCTGTGTTCTGGTGCTTTTGTTACATTTATCTCATTAAAATAATCTTGTCCCCTTTCAGAACTGTTCATATTTTAATTAGAGGTTGGGTGTTTTTTTTCTCTTTATGAGTCATTGAAAGGCACATGGCTCAATATAGATTCTCCTTTGTGTTGCTACATGCAATCTCCTACAGGGAGGGATTTGCCAGGAAATAAATATTCAAGATTTTGAAAAGAGAGACAGAAAAAGGGGGAGAAGAAAAATATTGCATGATTAGTTTACTGACACACTAGGCTTCTGGATTTCTGTGTTGCATTTCAATATCTGAAGATAATTATGATAAAAAGCATTATAGAAATGTCCACTCTTTGGTGTCATTGATGCATTGTCTTCTTAAGGTGTCACATCCAGCATGCATTGGCGTAGCTGGGGGGTGAATATTTTGTTGCCAAACCTTCTCAACATGCAAAGTGCCCCCCTCCTTACTTCTCTTCCTAAATTAATAATGCCAACCTCTTTTATGAAGGCATATTAAGACAGAGAAATAAAAACTGCCGTAAAATAATGGGGTTTGGCCACATTTACCAAACAGTGTGGACACGGGTCCCTTGCCAGTGCAACTGACAGGCTCACCCCAGGGCTCTCCTGTCCCACCGCCCTGCCAGCTGGGGTGCTCCCCTTGGCAGACACAGAGGCTGCCTAAGTTAGCTCTGCTCACACTGAACTGGGTTTTCCTATCCTGGTTCATCTCAACTAAAGCACATTAGAGAGCGATGCTGTAGCAAGCAGCAGTGGCTCCGGTATGATGATAATTAGTGGAGGGCAGAAACCTCATCTGTGAGCACAGGTGAGAGGCACCCACATGATGTAGTCTGTATCAGGATCTGTAATCAGCTGAACATTGTTTTAGGTACAGAATTGGTTAATGCTTAATTTTAGAAAAATGTAGCCGTAAAAGAAAGATAAAAACAGCCCAATTCTGCCCTATTGCAAGATGTAAACTCCAAATGGAAATCTATAATCCAAATTTCTGCTCTGGTACTCTGGGTCTAAAAGCCTGTTGATATTTGAAATCACCTTTTCATTAAGGTCAGTCTGTACCTTCGAAATGTGTTTCTCAGAAACTGAAAAAATCAAAGTTTAAAAGAAAAAGATTCTGGAAAGTGGTACAAAGTAAACAGCTTGGGAGATCAGAGAAGGTATTTGCCTTGAGTGGTAAAGAACTAGCAATTAGCACCAACAGCTAGACTGTGATTTGTGAAGGCAAACTATATTTAAACACAGTGGGGTTATTACGTTTGTATTGCTCAACACCTTCATTTTCACAAAAGATTTAACTAACAAAACGAAATGTAATCAACAATCAGGCATAATTGATATTGGGCCTGTATAAACACTCAAATACCCTTTCTATCCTTTCTCCCCATCCACTTCCTAGCTCTCTGTGCGCTCTGCATGAGGCAAGCTTCCCCCAGCACTATAACAAATGCATTTGCTGGCACAGGGCTCTCCAGACCACTACTGCAACTGCAAAATCACCTGTGTGCAGAATATTGGCAGACTGTGATTTTTACTTTATAGTAGAGGATGCTTTTATCAAAAACCTGAGTCAGAGAGTTCTCCAGCCAGCCAGGAGCAGCAGGGCTGTGTTCAAAAGCAGCTTGAAATTCAACAGGGTTCAGACTAAGATTCACTCACCAAATTATCATGTTAAAAATAAAAGTAGTGAGTTATGACCAACTCCAAGAAAATCTTAGTCCGTATGTGATCAATTTGTCAAAAGAATTCAGTTAAAATACTGAAGTGGATTGAATAAATTATTTGCTCAGCTGTAAGTGAAGCCTGGTTACAGTCATTTTGGTGCGATGGATGGCCCATTAATTCACTGCTGCTTTTCTTTTTGGAAGATCATGGGAAACTTGTCTTTTAATAGAGGAGCAACAGTGTAACAAGCAATACAATCTCATTAAAACTATGTAAGTATTGTATGAGATACTTTGGAGAGGTATAGAAAAGAAGACAAGTGAATCAGGAAGCTAGCTGTCTGTGGGAGAGACAAATCTAGCTGTCCAACTACCTGCTGACAGGTAGTCAGCAGGTTTTACCTCCTGTGGGTAAAAAAATGAAGAAATACTTTGGTGTCCTGGTCTACAGACATTATTACTGCATGGCAACTGCAGTCACATTATTTAACATAAGAAAACAAAAAGTATTGATCTGCTAAAAAAAAAAAAAAAAAATCAGACTTGAGGGGTATTTTCTTTCTTTTTGTTTTTTTTTGAGTAAATTGATGAGACACACTGTGGTTGAATGGAACAGACTTTAGATCCAGGAAAAGATTAAAGTTATTCCATGTAAGAGTGATATTTTTTGTGGAAAATCTGCTTTGCAGGCAGGGAGCAGTCCATCACGGCTGGCCAGGACGGTTGCAGCCCTTTACTTCTTGAATTCAATGCGTGTTTAATGTCTGACACCCCAAGCTGTTAGTTCCATATTCAACACAGGTACTACTAAATGACAGGTTTACACTATATGTGTTCATCTTACTGGGTCAATCATACATACAGGTTCCCATGAAGAAAAAAAATCCATTTCTGCAGATTTTCATTATTTCAGCTACAAAGATAAGCTACTTTTTAAGAAACACAGGATAGCTTAGAATGTATTACTGCCTCTTATTCCCCTCCTGACAGCCTCTCCCCAGTTATCTTTTGCATCTTCAGATCAAATTTATCAGTGTGGATCTGTGCAGCACATGCCACAAACAGATCTCCGTCTTTGATTGTTCCCATCATTCCAGCACTGCAAGCAATTTTCTAAAAACTCTGCTTCTCGTTCATCAAGATTTTCTTCTGTTCTTCTAGACTGCAGAATAAAACATAGGCTTATGCTTTACTTACCCCAAGATAATGGCCATCAATAAACACAACAGGGAGGGAGGGAACTTCACAGACCTTCCTGCATCTTTCATCTAGTTCTTTTCCATAATCACTGTTCAGAGCAATGTTTTTTTCTTCAAATTTAACTCTGTGATTTTGAAAGATCTTTCTAACCAGTTCGCATTTTTCAAAAGTGGTTCTCACCACACGAAGGCTGGTAGTATAAATTACTATGCGGCCAAACTCTAGCACTGTTGATATCTGGAAAAAAAAAAATAGTTCCCATTACATTAAGGTATCAGTAGCTTCCAAGTATTGAGTAATATCATTAAAAATATTATTTAAGCAAAAACATTGCATCTGGAAGACACAATTCAACATTCTACTTTTCTCAAATATAAAGATGGAAGGGGAGGAATTAAGTTCTTGCAGTCACCAACTTAAGGTAATTTAAGCTGTTTATCTAAGTAAGGTGCAACTTTACTTTTTTTTGAAAGTTTTAGAGATGGTGAATCAAGTTAAATATTTTCAAGAAGCAGATATATTTTAGATCCTGGTGGACTTCCAAATGTGAATAAATCATCACCATTTTGTTGAAGTCTGATTCTGTTATAACAGTGACTCATGTTTGCTCAAACACAGTCTGGTAGTATCCAGATTGAGTCTGAACTTGCTAGCTCAGGTGGTGTTGACAGCCTCCTTTAAGCAAGGATGGGAGCCTAAGCTAGGCTTCATGACAGCCTCTTTTAAGCAAGGATGGGAGCCTAAGTTAAACTTTATCACATTTGTGAGCCACCGTTAACTTAGAATATTTTAGGTCTCTCCATGTTGAACTAGATAATGACTGCAGAGAGGACAGACGTGTCCCTAATTTTTAGTGTGGATCCACACCAAATTACTCTAACATCCAACCAACAATAAAAAAAAAGTATGTTTTGTGTGTATTCAGTGTCCAATTCAAAGCCCGCTGCAGCTAGGGGAGGCAGCTCCCATGGCTGTAAAAAGTTCATACTACAATTCAGATTTGACTTTTTACTCCACTTCTTTGTATGTAAAAATTTATACCTTGTCTTTCCTTTCTGGGATGAAAACAATTAGGCAGTGTAGATACTACAGGGATTAGTTCACCCGAGAGTGGTACATTTTCAAAAAGCCTGAGAATCATTGCTCTAAACAAATCTATTATGTTCAGATAAATAGCTAAAATCCTAGCTTTTTAAGAAGGTGGTAAGGCATTTCCAAGCTTTTCAAATTATCCATTATATCCAGCAAATTATATTTAATTATTTGAGCAATATTCCAAGAGTAAAAGCACAAGTTAGAAAATAAAAAGCAAGGATACCTAAAATTCACTGTAGCAATCTATGGAAAATGAACCTTGATGGCTCAAGAGATATTTTTTGAACTATGTCATGCAATAACTGTAAAGACACAGTTGTGAAATTGGGTAGATGCCATTGCAGATTTTGCCACACAACAAAGTAATGATTTATGTTACTACGTAAATGCAAAAAAAAAAAAAAAAAAAAAAGAAAAAGTCATTGCAAAAAGCATGTTTTGCTTAGAAAGGCTGGATATACGGTGAAGGGTTCTCAGGAAACTTGTGTTTCACAGATCACTTTTAGACCACTGGACGTGTAATTGCAAACATACGTAATGTAATGGTTTTCCATCTCCCATTCTGGGAAGTAAACATGTTGTGATAGGTCAGTATTTATTTCTCTTTGAATGGATGTCAGAAATTCAATTTTAGGAACAAATGTTATAAAAAGTGGGCTACTTTTCTCCAGCCTGTTTTCTACACTGAAAATCTGTTATAGTGCTACTGCAGCATTGACTCTTCTGCAGCATATTGTTCACACATTCCAAGTGAGAGGGTTAGCTCATCCTCTACTTATAAGTCAACTACTTTACATAAACACTGCCAAATATTTTAGCAACCACACATGGATTGCTGGAAGGAAGAGGAGTTCATCCTTTCCAGAAGTAATGAAAAAGAGTTCTTAAAATATTCCTTTAAAAGATAATTTCACATACTCAGCATTTCCTCCTCTTTGGAGTGAAAATACATTTTGAAGTGCAAAACTATTCAACAGGATGGAAATTCTTGCTCCTTCACAGCTCTAATCTGTAATGCTGTTTGTTCCCAGACACCAGAGGCTGGCAGCACAGATACAGATGGTCATTATCTAGTGAAGCATCAGGACTGTGGTGTCCCTACAGCATACAAATAAGCAGCTGAAGAGATGGAAAAATGGAAAGCTGTAAAGTGATCTGGACAGATATCAAGTGGAAGGTGTGTACGCAGAGTCACTTTTATGTTTATTCCTTTATTTTTTCCTAATGTGGCAGTGAAGAAATACCCTTGTTTGCCCTGTAAAGAAGTATTAAGTGCACTGACTAAATAATTCTTCAGGGAAATTTTAGTAAACACATTGTTTTCTGTGCTACAAGTGCACAGAAATTGTCCCTGGCAAGACTTTATCATAACCAGGAAAATCCTTCCTGTCACCTGCCTGGAACTATGCAGGTAATTAAAAATAGGAGTCAAGACAAGTTAGAGAGATTTACAGGGTTTTTCTTAATGAGAATCTATGCTAATTGTTATTTTTCTACCCAATTCAATGGCTACAGCCTGTAATATTTAGTTACTAGAATACGCTCTTGAAGTAAATCAGCAGAATAATGTTTAAACACTGTGCTTTTCCTTCCTAGGATGGAACGGTGGCAAAAAAAAACATAATAAATGGCCAGCAATATAAACAAATGAATAGAAAGACATTTTAGAAAACAAACTTTTACAATTTTGTGTAACAAACTTCAAATTAGAATCATCTCGTGTAACTCACAAACACACATCAAATTTTACCTGAAGTTAAAGAGAAGGTAATTCTCTGTCTGGTGAATGGGCATGACAAAATGTTACTCAGGCTGTGGAAGCTGGACAGATGAACAAACCAAAAGATTTGGCGTGACTTACATTGGCCACCTCTCACACTCCCTGTAAGTGGGATTCTCACTGAAACTTGAAGCTGATGGGTATCATTTGGCCTGAGGTGGCAACGTTTGTGTCAGATTCAGAAAACCCCATGCACATGGGCCAAGAGTGTGCTTCAGGTAAAGTGTCCACATAGAAAGACTGCCAAGGAAGGGATTTAAGGTTTCAGAGGGAAATAAAGTTGCTTTAGTAACAATCCTCTATACCATTTACAGCTCTTAGTTTAACAGCACAGTGCTACCATCTCCCCAAGGGTCCAAAGGCAGTATCTATTCTACTGCATCAACTGCATCAACCTGAAGAGCTTGCCTTTTGCTTGGGAGTGTCAAGAAGGCAGCAACAGCAGTAGCATGACCTGCATCACTTCATGGCACATGGTTGCAACTAAATGTAATCATTAACTGCGCAAGTCTTCTGCAAACAGCATGAGGGATGTCATCCCATAAGGCTAAATGCACGAGCTTAGCATCAAGAGAGACCACACAACAGAGGAAGAAAATGCTGATGAAAAAGAGAACGGTTAATAAAGCAAGAAGATGAGCAACAAAATGGAGGGATGCAAGGGACTGGAAAAGGGCAGAAAAAGCAGAAATAACCACATATAATAATAATAATAATAA
>NW_009600558.1:0-233 GCF_000690535.1 Cariama cristata
AACCCAACCCCGAAACAAAGAAACAAACCCAAAAAGCAAACAAAAAGCCACCCGTAAGCAAACACATCTTTTCTTGCTTTACTTTTTTGGGGATGCTTGAGACACTAACTTCTTCCCAGTCTCTTTCTCACATTGTCATCCATAAAGTGAAACTCTTCAATTTCAGCTGTAAAATCATTTAAATAGAATGAACAAACTGTGAAAAGACCAGTTTGAGTAATATGCTCATATTG
>NW_009600558.1:392-628 GCF_000690535.1 Cariama cristata
TTTTGGATAAAACTAAACTGGAAGTTACGTTCTAGGAGAGCAGTTCATGCATCCTGGTCACTTGGGTTATAATCTGGTCTGCTTTGAAGTAGGAATGGTTGAAATGCACAGGTGGTGGACATTGATCTTTAATGGCAACTATCTTGCTTTGAAAACTTCCTTTTGTAGATGTAGTTGTTCGGAGAGTTTGAGACGTTATTCAGCCACTTTGTTAGATCATGTGTTTCTTAAAAAAC
>NW_009600559.1:0-4264 GCF_000690535.1 Cariama cristata
TCATCAGGTTCCTCTCCACCCAACTCTCTTATCCACCAGCACCTGACAATGCAAGCAGCATGAGGGCAGTGAGCGAGTAACAGTGAAAAGCAGGGAAAACCTGGCTCATGTGCTGGCTGCTCACCACGGAGGTGCCCTGGGGGTGAGACATCTCAGATCCACCTGACGTATTTGTAGCGTCCACACAAAGACCAAGTGTGGTAGTACAGGACCAGGAGTGCAAGGGTCTGCGCTTTACCTTCTGCTTGTGCGGCACGACGATTTTGCAATTTAAATCAGGAAAGGAGTGAGGGAGAGATGGACAGGAGTCGGCAGAAGGCAGGATTCATCTGGCATGGTGAGTGCTTTTTGTGAGATTTTTAGAAAATGTATTTCTCTGCCTGTGTGCTCCAGCACATGAGCTGTCAGCAGCATCGCTGACTGTTCCGAAATGACTGTGCCAGCCCCTTTCAGTGGGTGAAGGATGAAGAGCGTGTGCCTGTGTAGTCAGCGGCTGTAGCCGCATAAAGTAGCGGCTGAGAGACAGAACAGATTGGTACACAGATGTACGAGCTGTTGGCTGCCGTGGCAGCACTGCCTTTCGCTGTTGCAAGCCCCAAGCCTGCTGTATGTAGTTAAGGTGACCTAACAACTCCGGTTCGGAGCGTGGCTTCCACTTCTAGAGGAGAACTGGAGGGTGACAGCATGAGGTGTGCTATGCCTGAAAGCTGGCAGCAAGTTCTGGGGGTGAGAGCTACCGTCACGACGCTGTGATCTGCTTTCCACGGAGCATTTTAATGAGGACAAACTTTGCTAGATATGGATTATGGCTGCCTTCCTAGAGAGAATGTGATGCAGTGATTACTTTGTAAAAACTTTGGTTTTGGTGTGATAGCACGGCCAGCTTGGAGAGCAGATATCTGCTGTGAGGGTTTTGAGGACACACACTGGGCGTGAAGATGTGGGGCACAAGGGTGTGGGAGAGCAGATGCAGGCTAATGGGAGAAGACAGACTTTTGGCTAAAACTTCTGCTACTTGTTGAAAGCTCATGTAATATAATAATCTTTATTTATACAAAAATTACCTTGTTTGCAGATCCTTTTCTGTCATGAAACCATAATGGTAAATAGAAGCATTTTAAGAAAGGGTAGCGGTGTATTCTTTCCTGGCAGGTATTTGCATCCCTCAGTATATACAATGAAGTCCTCAAAGTCACAGGCAATGAAGCATGGTTTATATTTATTACTATACCTGTGTTACAACCCTATTAACAACACTGAATATGGTGACAGAACTTATGCTTTTTTCTGATCCACACAAAATAGACAATTAATTTTATCCTTATTTTTTTCAGATTAATAGTATGTAAAAGACAAAGACTGACATGTCCTGAGGGTACACAGGACTACTCCTTGACATGTTGACCTTTTAAATAAGGTCAGATTAATATCTGATGTGTCTGCTCTCTTAAAGGTGGGAGAAATGCAGTGATCTAGCCAGTATTTAAGATTTCATTTACTATACTTTGTAGGAGCATTAAGTTGATTAAATCAGTTTATTCAGGTGGAATGGTTGTATTTTCAAATGAATTGTGCCTCTGTTCTTAATGCCATATATCCTGGCTAGTCACCATTTAGTACCACAGAACAAGACCATAAAAGCTGAGGAATTTTGAAAACAATTTCTTTGAAAGGGGAAAATGTCTCAATTTTAAATATATATGCATTTTAAAATAGGGCATTCTCATATTTAGGTATATATTTTCACTCCTCATATAAACTCTGGCTAAGCTAGTTTTCATTAATTAGATTTTTTTTTTTTTTAATACACTCTACTTATATATACATTATCACATTTGGAACTGGTTGTGTATAATGCCATCTCTTTTTCAATCTGTGAAGATTACAGCATGGGGTGAGGTAAAACAATGCTTAGTATATATTTGCTAAACTCTCATAATAGCAATATCTCTCCTAGTCCAACAATTCTAAAGGAAGAGACAGGCAGAGAACAAAATTTACATTACCAATGAACTGCTGAGAAGATTTAGAAAGCATAATAAACTTTGAGAGGAAGCACTCACCATGGTATTCTAGAATATATTAATCATGATTAGATATTCATAAGGAAGGTGTCAGAACTGGCATTTAGTTTGTTTTCCACAAAATATTGAACTTGCAAGGGTGAAAAGCACTGGCAAGAAAGAAAAGGAAGACAGAGGTTCTCATTGCATTTTCTCAAGGATTGAAAGAAATTGTCTCCAGCTCAGGGGTGACTAGCTCATCACAGGGATAACTGTGGCAATTCTGTGAACTTTTCATGTAGTTTTCTTTGCTTAAAAAAAAAAAAAAAATCACTGAAAAATATTTGAATTAATTGGTATAATAATTTTTATACATCCTTTTATAGAAATAAAAATAGACAAGTAAAATTTTCCCTCACCGCCAAAATTTGTTGTTGCTGGTGGCTTAGGAGCTGAATAAATGAACCAATTATTTTCAGAGCAGTTATTCCTTTCTTACTGAGTGTAATATTGTCATTAGTTTAAAGATAACTAGGTAATGTGCATCACAGATAGATACCATAAATACCTGTAATTTGTGCATATGCATATTGAAGTATAATATACAAGTCCTGATATGTATCAGTCTAATGTGCCTTTGCTTACAGAAGAGCGTACAGTGAATTTACCAGTGATAGCTAAAGTTCAAAGAGGTTGGATATTCAGTTTATGTAAGACTTTCTGCCTCAGAGTTTGGATATGTGTTTGAATCCTATCCCCGTTATTAAGACTATTCGAGGGTTTGAGTGCAGTGGAAATACTGAAGATTATTCAGCATCATCTACCAGATTTGGAAACACAAAGAGTTTAATGTTGTAAAATCAATAGGCCAAGCTAAGTAAAGAGGTAATATATAATTTTATGGTATTTTGCCCCCCCTTTTTTTTTTAATAAGTAAAATCGTGTTTTAACTATAACTGAGCATCTTGCAGGATAAACCTCTTCTGAGATAGTCCGAAAGTTGCAAGGCTAGAAGATTAGCCCCAGTTGCTCTGCTGAGCAGACTAAATTGTGTTTGATTGCATTGTACCAACGTATTCAATGACTGCATTTTTAATCAAGAGTGTCTGTCAAGTAGAATTTTGCCAAGTAGAATTTTCTTTAATGAAATATTTCATACTTGTGCTTCATAAGTTTCAGTAGAAAACTGTGATTAACTCTTTCTTCTTTGCAGTTCTGGTTTGAACAGAGTATTTTTCCCCCATCCCAGTGATAAGGGTCAGCTTGAAGAATATATATACCCTCGTAAGGTGACTAAATCATAACCGAGTGTTTCTATACGAATGGCTGCAAACTGAATACATGAGTAATTATTGTTACAAAGAGGTTTTCAATATAATAATGATTTGGGAAATTTTATGAAAAGAAGAGGATAGAACAGTACCACAAGCTACAAATTATATGGGGCAGAACAGGTTACTTGCTTGAGGAATGATCTCATGGTCTCAATTCCCTTACCTAAATGAGGCAAGTGAGATGCCCTAAGGTATTCCATCTGCCAGGTCAGAAGGTACAGCTCTGCCAGCCGTGTTCTGCACCCAAGGGTTTTAAGGAACAAACTTGTTACAGAATAAAAGAATCCTCTTATGGATAATAATTTATCAAAGAGTTTCAGAAGTAACTGAAATGGAGAGAAGTCAATAGTGAGAAAACAGCAGCGTGCATCAGATTCATGAATGCTCTGGAAATGGGCTAAAAAGTAAGATGACAGATCTTTCTGAGAATAAGAAAGGAAAATCTAAATTTGATATTGAAGAACTTACTGTACAGTGAGAAATAAGGAATAAGCATTATTTGTTCCACATCCTTCACTCTATCCCTCCTCAGCTTTTAAGGCAAATCTATGGCTGACAGAGAATGACGCAGAAGAATCCCACAATACAGATCAGTTTAATGATAAAATAGCAGGTAAAACTCATTGTCAATAAGAGAATTAATGCGCATGAGGAAACAAAAAACAGCACCTTAATTATTTATATGCAATGAGGGAAACCCCCACACCCCCTAATTATTTCCCTGCAATGAGTAGCTGTAAATTAGCTTTTTGCATTCACAGGACATACGATAGGGGAGTTATTTTTAATAGATATCTGAGAATTTCAGGTCAGGGTTTAGTTGCAGACAAATAATATATATATGAAAAGATGTGCTGGAGTACTTTTTATTTCTCTCTCTCTGTTTTTTAACCTATATTATAAATTACTTAATATATATAATTTATT
>NW_009600560.1:0-2379 GCF_000690535.1 Cariama cristata
CCGCCTAGTTCAGCCTTCCATACTCCTGTGTTCCTAACTACTTCATCGTTAGGTTTCAGAGTTAACAGCCCCTGGAAGAAAAGATTGATTCGCATCCCCTCTCCGGAAGGTGTGAGATCACCGACGCACGTACTGTGGGCCGTTTTGGCTGACCTAATGAAGAAAAACGTCGCCGGCTTTATACATAGCGCTGTATCCTAAGGCAGAGCGTGGACCCGTCGGGGAACGCTGCCAGCTAACTTTCCACCTGAGCGCTGAATCCTGTTTCTAAATTTGTTACAGACTTCCTTAAAAGTGGCGCAGAGGCTCCAGGTGTAACGCCAAAGTGCTGTGTGTTGCGGTGGCCTTGCGGGATTCAAACGCCTGGTTTTCTGTCCTCTGTGGAGAGGCACGGGGACGTGGCTGTGCAGCGCTGCTCGCTGTTCTGCAGGCGCTCGCTGTGCCCTGAGGCTAAGGGCAGGCCATTGCCAATTGAGGTGTTGAAAGATAGGGGAAAGTTCTCCTATGGGTAAGTAAAGCAGCCTTACTCGCTGAAATTACATTCGCGTATCCTCTATGGCTGCTTGAATGAGGGCTTGGTGAATTAGCTAGGAGAAAAGTAGCCTGTGACCTCAACCCTAAGAGTCATTTGAGCCAGAAATTCCAGGATTTAAAGCTGTCCATGCAAGCCCTCGGATATGTTCGGCTTCCCGTTCACTCCCGGTTTTCTGTCTTACCTCTTCTTTCGGTTCCCTTAGTTTGGAGTTATTGACTCGCGCATTTCCCTACGTTTTCTTGTCCTCACCTCGGTCTTTACCCGCTTCGCTGGCCGAGTTCCCCCTGTGTGCCGGGGGCTTTCTACGGCTGGGTGCCAGGGTGCCGTCTCTCCAGCCTTCGGTGCCGCCTTCGGGGCCTTCCCTCGGGTGCCGCGGCACAGCACACGCACAGCCACGCAGAAATACGGGGGCTCCAAGTACATCTTCTCTGTCTGAAGCCTCCCGTCGAATCTTAAGAACAATTAGTCTGCGTTAGACAAGGAATTTCTGGCTGGACACGGCGCCAAAGGCCAGCTGAAGTTTTGGCGATGCTATAAAAGTCAGCTTCTCTTCATACCTTACAATCTTTTTTTTTTTTCTTTTCATTATTATTCCCTTAACCAACGGAAGGGAAAGCTGTCACGGGAAGATGCTGTTCTGCCTCGTCCCTCGTGCCCTTTATTAACATACGGTAACAGGAATTTTGTGTGCCTCGACAGGCACCCCTAGTGCTTTCGGTGACAGACACCCCCGGAGCGCAGGCAGCCTGCAAGCCCGTGGGGTCGTTTCCCCCCGGTGCGCTGCCCGAGGCCAGCGCGATCGCGTAGGCAGGGTTTGCTGAGCGCAGCCTGGATGAAGCGGTGCCGGTGTCCAAGGCAGGCTGAGCCCAGCACCTCTTCCCGGCGTGTGCCAGGGCGATACCTGCTCAGGAAAGGATTTTGAAAATTGATTTAACAATTTTTAGTGAGGAAGGCCCTTAATATGAGTTAGCAGTAAGTTAAATACATAACAAATAGGGTCTTTAGTTAATGTTTCAGATTTCCTCCTGAGCCGATGAATTTTTTTCTGAAAGCCCAGAATGTCATTTGGGTAACATTAAAAGTGAAGTTTTTCATATTTAAGGAAATTGAATGTTCAGAAGGAACTCATCGGTGTCATCCACAAAACCGCTTTTGCTTCCACAGAGTCTGTTCTCATCGGCCGGGATGTTACTCTTCTCATCTATCACTTATTTCTGCTGTGGAAGTAATGTCATAGGGGATGCTTCTTGGAAAATCCGCTGTGTTTTGAATGGTTCAGTTCTTCTCTGTTTCAGGGCAGGGAATTTATTTTCACTTTCTCGGTGGAGCAGATTCATCCTTTCACATACTGTCAGTTGCATGCGATCATCCCGCACCTCTCCGCAAAAATTACTCTTGCCCCAGAGAGAGATAAGGGACCGGCAGCCCCCACGCAGCTGCATCCCTCGTCGTCTTTTAACAGGCATTAGTGTTTTGAGGGATCTGTCTGTGCTTTATTTTTCACACGTGCTAACATTGTCGTTGGTCGTGAGGCTTGCCAGGGTTGAAACTGCTGACCCCGTCCGGTACACATACAGCAGCAGGAGAGAGCCTGAGCTTTGTAAGAAAGAGGCTGGCTAGGGGAAAAGCATTTTCCATATTTAATTTTTGCAAGCAGCTAAACACTTGTCTGTCATTGTAGGCGATGCCGTCTCCATTCCAGGCTTTCACTATTTTAAATGACACGCACAACAGGCCCCTCTCTCTGCCAAGATTCATAAGGAACTTGTGAAACGATCACAAACAAGCTTTTAAACCAGAGCTCGCGCCTCCGAACCCCAAAGCGAGGAGGAGGGGTTGCTGTA